>NC_041220.1:24505525-24505823 GCF_002837175.3 Physeter macrocephalus | reverse complement strand
TAACCTTCCAAGACTGAACCAGGAAGAAATAGAAAATATGAACAGAACAGTCACAAGCACTGAAATTGAAACTGTGATGAAAAATCTTCCAACAAACAAAAGTGCAGGACCAGATGGCTTCACAGGTGAATTCTATCAAACATTTAGAGAAGAGCTAACACCCATCCTCCTCAAACTCTTCCAAAATTTTGCAAAGGAAGGAACATTCCCAAACTCATTCTATGAGGCCACCATCACCCTGATAAAACCAAAGATACTACAAAAAAAGAAAATTACAGACCAATATCACTGATGAATA
>NC_041220.1:24485129-24505498 GCF_002837175.3 Physeter macrocephalus | reverse complement strand
ATGATCATCTCAATAGATGCAGAAAAAGCTTTTGACAAAATTCAACACCAATTTATGATAAAAACTCTCCAGAAAGTGGGCATAGAGGGAAACTACTTCAACATAATAAAGGCCATATATGAAAAACCCACAGCAAACATCATTCTCAATGGTGAAAAGCGTAAAGCATTTCCTCTAAGTTCAAGAACAAGACAAGGATATCCACTCTCACCACTATTATTCCACATTGTTTTGGATGTCCTAGCCATGGCAATCACAGAAGAAAAAGAAATAAAAGATATACAAATTGGAAAAGAAGAAGTAAAACTGTCATTGTTTGCAGAAGACATGATACTATACATAGAAAATCCTAAAGATGCCACTAGAAAACTTCTAGAGCTAATAAATGAATTTGGTCAAGTTGCAGGATACAAAATTAATGCACAGAAATCTCTTGCATTCCTATACACTAATGAAGAAAAATCTGAAAGAGAAATTAAGGAAACACTCCCATTTACCATTGCAACAAAAAGAATAAAATACCTAGGAATAAACCTACCAAGGGAGACAAAAGACCTATATGCAGAAAACTATAAGACACTGATGAAAGAAATTAAAGATGATAAAAACAGATGGAGAGATATACCATGTTCTTGGATTGGAAGAATCAATATTGTGAAAATGACTCTACTACCCAAAGCAATCTACAGATTCAATGCAATCCATATCAAATTACCAATGGCATTTTTTAAAGAACTAAAACAAAAAACTTAAAATTTGTATGGAGACACCAAAGACCTCGAATAGCCTATGCAGTCTTGAGGGAAAAAAATGGAGCTGGAGGAATCAGACTCCCTGACTTCAGCTATATTACAAAGCTACAGTAATCAAGAAAATATGGTACTGGCACATAAACAGAAATATAGATCAATGGAACAGGATAGAAAGCCCAGAGGTAAACCCACGCACCTACGGTCAACTAATCTATGACAAAGGAGGCAAGGAAATACAATGGAGAAAAGACAGTCTCTTCAATAAATGGTGCTGGGAAAACTGGACAGCTACATGTAAAAGAATGAAATTAGAACACTCCCTAACATCATACATAAAAATAAACTCAAAATGGATTAGAGACCTAAATGTAAAATGGGCAGAAGACCTAAATAGACATTTCTCCAAAGAAGACATACAGATGGCCAAGAAGCACATGAAAAGCTGCTCAACATCACTAATTATTAGAGAAATGTAAATCAAAACTACAATGAGACATCACCTCACACCAGTTAGAATGGGCATAATCAGAAACTCTACAAACAACAAATGCTGGAGAGGATGTGGAGAAAAGGGAACCCTCTTGCACTGTTGATGGGAATGTAAATTGATACAGCCACTATGGAGAACTTAAAAAACTCCATAGTGGAGTTTCCTTAAAAACTAAAGGAAACTTTAGGTATGGAGGTTCCTTAAAAAACTAAAAATAGAATTAACATATGACCCAGCAATCCCACTACTGGGCATATACCCAGAGAAAACCATAATTCAAAAAGACACATGTACCCCAATGTTCATTGCAGCACTGTTTACGATAACCAGGTCATGGAAACAACCTAAAGGCCCATCAACAGACGAATGGATAAAGAAGAAGTGGTACATATATACGATGGAATATTACTCAGCCTTAAAAAGGAACGAAATTGGGTCATTTGTAGAGATGCTTACGAATGTAGAGGCTGTCATACAGAGTGAAGTAAGTCAGAAAGAGAAAAACAAATATATTAATGCATATATGTGGAACCTAGAAAAATGGTACAGATTAACCAGTTTGCAGGGCAGATATTGAGACACAGATGTAGAGAACAAACTTATGGACACCAAGGGGGGAAAGCAGCAGGGGAGGGTGGTGGTGTGATGAATTGGGAGATTGGGGTTGACATATATACACTAATATGTATAAAATGGATAATTAATAAGAACATGCTATATAAAAAATAAATAAAGTTCAAAAAAAAAATGAAATCTCTTAATTTACATAACCTGAAAAATCCAGAGATACCTGTGTTTGGCTTCAAACATGTTCACCTTGAGGATTCAAGCAATGTCACTGGGACTCAGTTTCTACCACTTATTTCTTACCTCCCATTGTGGCTTCTTTTTGGGTTTCACATGGTAGATGATGGTGACAGCTCCATGCCCTATATTTTCTCAACATTACTTCCAGCATGGAGGAGATGTGACCCTTCCCAGGAATCCCACTGAAAATCTTGTTGTACAGTTTTGGCTTGAATGGGTCATGTGCCCACTCCTGAGGTAATCGTCGTGGCCAGGCCAATTGGATAGTCTGATTATCTAACCCTGGGTCATGTGCATCACCTCTAGGGCTAGAGTGGGATCACCAGACCACATAGATTCAGAAGAGAGATTTCCCCTCAAGAGTTTTTTCCCACACTTAAAAATAACATCACTATGCTCATCTTTCCACGAGTAATCCAAACATATTTTTAAATAATAGAATCACAATTACAAATAGGAGTGTAGAATATTTTTTTCTTTTTTTAAATTGAGGTATAGTTGATTTATAATAGTATATAAGTTTCAGGTGTACAACATAGTGATTCACAATTTTGAAAGATTATACTCCATTTATAGTTATTATAAAATATTGGTTATATTCCCTATGCTGTGCAGTATATCTTTGTAGTTTATTTTATACATAGTAATTTGTACCACTTAATCCCCTACCCCTATTTTGCCCCTCCCCCCTTCCTTCTCGTCACTGGTAACCGCTAGTTTGTTCTCTATATCTGTGAGTCTGTTTCTTTTTTTGTTATAGTCACTAGTTTGTTTTATTTTAAAGATTAAGAAAATCACAATTGCGTGTAGGATTGTAGAATACCGATGTTGGGAGAGCCTTGGGTTTTATCTAATTCACCTGCCAATCCAGTGAGGAACAGATTTCCTAGCCAAAGATCGCCCTGATTTGCTTGAACAGCTCCAAAGACAGTTCAGATTTGACAGCTGTAAACTCCACCCACCTTCTGACTCGACTTCTGCCCAGTTCTGCAAGACAAGACTTTGCACAATTTAAGTTCTGATTCCGTTGCGTCCTCTAGGCTTCTTTTCTCAGGATAAGTTTACAACTCTTTCAACGTTTTCTCAAATGACATTTCAGGGTCTCTCATCAACCTTGGAATAGTTTCTATTTCACATATTCTTTTTAAAATGTGAGGCCCCAAATATTTTGGCAATTAAAATGGACAATCAGATCAGAACGTTTTATATGTATGCTCTCCAACTCAGTGAATAGCTCAGTGAAGCAATTTATGTTCTCCAACTGGACCCTGGATTCCTATGTAGAGGGCTCAGTCTTCTGTTCGAATACTCTCACCACCATCTCTACTGAATAAACCTTACCCAGGCTTCAAGGTCAGTCGCATTTTCTTCCCCCCTCTAGCATGTCTTTCCTATTTAAATCAAATTGAATCTCTCCATCCTTTTAAATTCATATCTAGTTTGTTGTTGCTGCTGTAGTTTTATTCTTTGTTCATTTGTTTGTTCCTCTTTTATGGACTATATCATATGTCATATATTGTCTTCAGTAATTATCTTTTTCCAGAATGTAAGCTTCCCTCAAAAAGATGAGTGTACTTTCTTTTCCCTCCAACTCTTAGCAAGGCCTGGTGTTTAATAGGGATCATCTTCTGAAATGAACTGTCAGCATAGCCTAAGATGGTGCTAATGAGATGCAGTGATGTAGGACTTAGTTCTACCAGAACTCTGCCTTAACTTTACACCATCCTTTCCTAAGTGGACTGAGTCCTTCCTTCAGAATAGAATCCCATTTCACTGATTCCATTTTAGTAGATTTCAGAATTTTGCAAATCCTAGCTTCAGTTTTCCTGATAACCCTACAAGTTCCTGTTTGAAAAATGCAAGATCCATGAGAATAAATATTTTGTCTATTTTATGCACTGCTTTACCCACTTTACTTAGGACAATGCCTGATATGCCATAGATTTTCAGAAGAAATTGTGTTTTATAATTGTAACATTATACTTATAAGTTACTCTTTTATAGTTATACTCATTGTCTGTTGTCTCTTTCTCTTGAAAGAAGGAACTCAAAAGGGCACTCTTTCTTTCAGCCTTGCTGTGCCACCATGCCCTCCCTCCCCAACATTTTTTTCTCAGTCTCTGGTAGTAGCAGGGCAACACTACAAGCCTGGAAGCTCAGCAGGCATCCAATCAATGGGGGGAAATGTTTGTTCTTCCTCTCAGACAGAGCTTACAGATGATAACCTCTCAAGGTTCAGAAGAGGAATGAGTTGAAAAGAACAGCCCACTTTCCCTTCCAAAAAGTCATCTTTCTTCTCACTCCCTATATTAGTTTCCTATTGCTGCTGTAGTTTCCACAAACGTAGGGGCTTAAAGCAAAATATATTATCTTACATTTCTGGAGGTCAAAAGTCTGATCTTTCAGGGCTAAAATCAAGGTGTCAGCAGGGCTGTGTTTCCTCTAGGGGCCCTAGGAGTGATTCCAATCCTTGACTTTTCCAGCTTCTAAAGGCTATCTGTATTCTTTGGCTCATGGTCCTGCATCACTTGAAGCTAAGCTTCTGTGGCTACATCTCCTCTGTCTCTCCTGTCTGCCTTGTGTAAGGACCTTTGCAATTACACTCGGCCCACCTGGGTAAACCAGGCTACTCTTCCCATCTCAAGATTCTTAATCACATCTGTGAAGTCATTTTTGCTGTGCAAGTTAACATATCACATGTTCTGAAGATTGGGGGCCATAATTCTGTTCATCACATTACCATTTTCTCTCTTATAGTAAAAGTCATTGGACCATTTTGGACTCTAGTGCAGAACCTCAAGCAACTAGGAATCCTTTACCAATAATCAGATGCCTCCAACTCAGCCCTGGAGAATTGGGTAAGTCACTATGGTGGACAGTCTCCAAGGTGTCATCAGTCATCCTTATCTCTTGTTATTTATGCCTTTGTGTGAAGGCTTCTCCCACATTAAAAAAAAATTTTTAATTAAATTTTATTGGAGTATAGTTGATTTACAATGTTGTGTTAGTTTCTGCTATACAGCAAAGTGAATCATTTATATGTATACATATACCCACTCTTTCTTAGATTTTATTTCCATATAGGTCATTACAGAGTATTGAGTAGAGTTCCCTGTTCTATAAAGTAGGTTCCTATTAGTTACCTGTTCTCTATATAGTAGTGTGTGTATGTCAATCCCAATCTCCAGTTTATCTCTCCCCCCTTCCCCCTTGGTAACCATAAGTTTGTTTTCTACATCTGTGACTCTATTTCTTTTTTGTAAATAGGTTCATTTGTACCATTTTTTCAGATTCCACATGTAAGTGATATCATATGATATTTATTTTTCTCTGTCTGACTTATTTCACTCAGTATGATAATCTCTGGGTCCATCCATGTTGCTGCAAATGGCATTATTTCATTCTTTTTCATGGCTGAGTAATATTCCATTGTATATACGTACCACATCTTGTTTATCCATTCCACCTGGGAAAATTGGACAGCAACATGTAAAAAATGAAATTAGAACATTCTCTAACACCATACACAAAAATAAACTCAAAATGGATTAAAGACCTAAATGTAAGACCAGATACTATAAAACTCTTAGAGGCTTCTCGCACATTGAATCAAGGTATTCTGTGTGACCACAGAATACAAAAATTTCCACTTCTCCTTTGGTCTCTTAGAATGCTAGGGGAAATCCAGAGGACCCTCAAGGAGCCCTGTGGGAGGCCCGTGTAGAAGGGAACAGAGGCCTCTCACCAACAGCAGCGACTTGCCAGCCAAATGAGTGAGACATCTTTGATGTAGCTCCTTCAGTCCCCTGCCTCAGCTGATATCTGACTGCAAATTCATGAGGAACACTCAGTTAAAACCACAAAAGGGGGCTTCCCTGGTGGCGCAGTGGTTGGGAGTCCGCCTGCCGAGGCAGGGGAAACGGGTTCGTGCCCCGGTCCGGGAAGATCCCACATGCCGCGGAGCGGCTGGGCCCGTGAGCCATGGCCGCTGAGCCTGCACGTCCGGAACCTGCGCGTCAAAAAAATCTTACCCAGTTTAAGATACTGCTGCTCCCTCTTTTCCTTCTCTCTCACCTCTGGGGCAGCTTGTTAGTCCAGGGGAGACTTATGAAGCATCATGATATTGGGGGACATGTCTGGGTGTTCATGATCTCTCCTCTCATTGTCTCTCTTGTCTCCTTTTGTTCCAGTGAAGTCTTTCGCAGATGTTGGCAGATTCCTTATTTAAAGGAACACTCTTAGTTTATCACTCTAAGACACCTGCTGTCTATACCCCAGGTTTCAAAACAACTAATATGGAAGTTCACACTGGCTACTGTGACTCCTTTTTGAACTGCTTAACAGAGCTTAAATCCTATGAGCTTCACACAGATGAAACAGTGGGAATCACAACACAAAAGAAATCACATCATAACACATTCCCAACAATAGTACTGAGGAAGTAGAAGAGACATTAATAACAAATTATCTACAAAGACCATTCATGGTCTGCTTGTAAATGGAGACGCAATTTCTTTTCTGTCTGTGTAGTCCAAGCCTGGCCAGCTGTGTGCAAAAATAGATAAAAACAGGGACTCTGAAATCAGAGACGCCTAAGTGGAAGTCTCAGATGCAAAATGACTAGCTGTTTCTTCAAATATACCATCCTCCATTTTCTAATCTATAAATGGGAGAAATGACTACATACATTTCAGGGTTACTCTGAGGATAACAGAAAAACAAAACAAAACAAAACATGTATAAAATACCCAGCACTTAGTAGGGACCTAATAATTCATAGCTATTAGTATTCATTCAACAAACATCTAATTGAAAATCAATATGGCTGGAGTTGATATGCAAACTATTAATAAGGAAATGATTCTCATCTCAGTATTTATATTTGCTTCAAAGACATAACAGCTGTGTAAAAAATAAGTTTAATTTCTTTCACATGAGAAATTTGATTTCTTTAAACCAAATTTATTTCGTAAAAACCATTTGAATGATGAAATAATTGTGGGAAGAATTAATTCTGTCATTTTTGTTTGTATCCACACAGTGATAAATCAAACACTTGCTCTCTTTTGCACTGTATGTGTTTGCTTAGTTCAAATTTATATCAGGTTCTTACTGAGGAAGCATTGCCCTTGAGGATTCCAGAAAACAATTTGCTCAGTACCACAGCTCTGCAAGTTTTAAGACAGCCTCTGAAATAACCCTGGGCTATGTTATTCATTAAATTCATTTTGATCTTGATAGCTTCTGACCCGGACAGGTAGGTAATGACCATGAAGATAGATGTCTAGGGCATGGAGTTACTAAATGCATTCATATTTTAAAAGTAGATAAAAATGAAGTAAAATTTTTCTACCAATTCTTAGTTAACTAAAAAAATTTAGGGTAGAGGAAAATAGTTGATCCCAATTTTTCTAACCCTATACACTTGGGCTAAAAAAGTGAGTACTCTTAGGACTCGGCTCTTCAAAAAATAAAGAGGCCTCTTCAGCCAGAATGATCATTCCAGTAGCAATGATCATCCCTGGCACCTAAGTTGTGGTTTCAAACATAATTTCTCATTAGAAGAAGGTTTCTTGGAGACCTGGGTATTTTACACGCAGGGCAGGAAATGTACTCAATAAACCTGGAACATCTTATCATTCCACATAGCAAAAAAAAACTACCAAAGAAAACTAGAATCATATCCAAAGGACACAGGAACCAAGTTGAAGAGGTCCTCCCTGGCCAAAAATAGGTTACTTTGAGCTCCAACAAGAATAACACAGTAGGCTAAAACCTGTAACATGTTTAAATCCCCAAATTCACAATGATATTCTAAGAAAAAATAATAATTGGTGAGTTTCAAAGGGCACCAGGGAATCCACTATTTGTTTTGAAAACTAGAAAATAAAAGGAAAGAATCAAGCATTATTATGCATTTCTTACAGGAACGATACCACTAAATAGCCTATAGTAGAGGAGGGAATTGCCTCTTTATGAAAGTATCGCAGTAAATAAAAGAAAAAGAATTGCAGCTTCGAATGAATTCATGGATCTAGGCTATGTATACACATATCCATATGCAATGGCTGCTGACATCTCCAAAAGAGAGACAACCATATGGCATGTGTTATCTGGTGAGAGTACATGAAGCCACCTACAGTCTTGCCACAGAGATCAAACATGAGTCTGATCAAGCCTTTGTATCCAGGTGCCAATTTCAGGAATTATCGAGGACACAGAAATACACGGAGCCTCACCAAAAGTAGAAAATCAGAAAAATCCAGACTGTGTAAAACTCTACATGTCACATGACCTGAATTATTCAACAGAGAAGTTACCAGCAAATGCAAAGGATAGAAGAGGAGCCTATAGATTAAAAGGCATTTAAGAGATATATCTAAGTTTTTCTTAATCGTCAAAGCTAAAATATAATGCCTAGGTATGCATCTTGGGATAATACAATTACTTTTTAAAACAGAAGTGATTACCTAAAAGTGGTGACCTACTTTTAAGGGTGGGAGCAAGTCGTGATGAGGTTGGGATACATGGAAGTGTTTTCTGGCATAACTAGAAAAATTCTACTTCTTGACAGGGTTGCTTGGTTTATAATAATTAATCTACATATTTGATTTGTGTGGCTTTCTGAATCTAGGTTTTATTTTAAAATAAATTTTTCTTATAAAGAGGCCTTTTGAATGGATATGAATGATAAAGAAGAAAGTAGTCTCCCAGGCTTAGTCTTTGTGTTAAATATAAGGCTTCCCTAAAGATTTTGCAGACTACATATTGATGGTTCAAATGAGAGATTTAGACTCAACCCAACACCTTGGCTGAAGATGAAGATGAACTTTTCAAACTATCAAGCTGTAAAGATAATCCCTAAGAGCGGCTTGGTGACCAAACACATTCAATCCGAAAGATGGCCATCTTTCATTCACTCATTTAGTTACGTATTTATTAACTCACCTAGTAAAAATAAATTTTAGAATGCCTAATTTGTTCTATGCACTGGAGATATGGGGATAAAAACTCAACGAATTTGAAGAGATGGACAACAAAATCATGAATTACAACACTATAATTAATGCTAAAATATATAAATTCATAAGGGTGTATATAAGCATAGAAAAGCTGTAATTAATCCCAAATGAGGAGTCAGGTCACAGAAGACAGCTTAGAGAAAGTGGTGCTTGAGTTAAACTTTGAGAAATGAGTTCAAGGTAGTCCAGTGGCTGAGGAAGGAAAGGAATTCCAGACAGAAGCAAAACTAACAAGATATGAGGGTCATAGAAATTTTGAGGAATGTACATAGATCATTTGTAGGTCATAGGTCATTTGTAGAGGGGGTGATGGAGAGAATAGGGGAGTGGAAAAACTTAAAGATAAATAAGGTTTTACAGATAGAAATAGGAGAGAGATAATGGAAAGCCCAGCTGTGAGTAGGAACTATTTGTTTGGTGGATAGAGGATGGAGGGAGAATGAATGGATTATGAATGAATGGATGAGAATGCCATGCTAAGAAGTTTAAACTTAATCCTGGACATAACCTACAACCATGAAAAGATTTTATTTTTATTTATTTTTTATTTTTTTACAGTAGGTCCTTGTTGGTCATCTATTTTAAATATAGCAGTGTGTACATGTCAATCCTGAACTCCCAATCTATCCCTCCCCCCACCATTCACCCCTGGTAAGCATAAATTCATTCTCTAAGTCTGTGAGTCTGTTTCTGTTTTGTAAATAAGTTCATTTGTATTGGGGTTTTTTAGATTCTGCATATACGCGATATCACATGATATTTGTCTTTCTCTGTCTGACTTACTTCATTTAGTATGATCATCTCCATGAAAAGATTTAAACAGAATGATATGAGCAGATTTGCATTTGAGAAAAGTCACAAAACTAAGGCAATGGCAGTTAGAATGAGAAGGATGGAATGAATTTGAGATAAATGATAGAATCAAGAGAGGTGACAATTTTGATATGGGGAAGGTTGATGAAAAAGGCAGATATACTGATGTTTTCGGGTTTTAGCCTTGGGGTGATGTCATTAACATGATCTTGAAATTGTTAAAAGAGAGTGAGAAAAATATTTTAAATGATATGCAGAACCCAATCAGATGACAACTAAATACCTTAGAAGGCAAAGAAAGACAAAATCCAATTCATGCAGAGAAGAAAATGAGCTGCAAATCTTGTGCGGGCTTTGCAGATTCACCCGATGTGAGAACTAGGGACTGTGTAACTGGAATCCAGTGAACAGACTTCAAGTCCACCCCATCTGCATTTACATCACAGTTCGAAAGCTTGGGCAGACAGGTGGTGGCATAAAAACAAAAAGTTCACCTTGCATCTTTGCAGTGTAAGACCTCACTTTCAGCCCAAACTGCTCATGGCTATGCAACCTCAGTCAGCTGAGAAGCCAACCCTGCAAATCGCTTGGGGTTGGTAAGCTCAAAATTGTATGAGATGACATGATTACATTCTCAACCCCAGGAAGAGTTGCATTAAATATCAAAATTATTAAGTAAATAAAATCTATAATAGTAATATTTTGTGGCAAGGAAAAAATCTGCACATATTAGATATTTTAGGTTTAAGAGAATTTTTCTTATTGGATTAATTTTATAATTCTAATCTAAAATGTCTAAATGATAGTTGACTTAGACTTGGGGTCTTAAATTGCAATTCTACTAGTTCATAAACAATATTGGAACATTTCAGAGAATGTAAGATTAGGCATAGGTATAAATTTAATTTACTAACAAATATCGTATATTAACGCATATATGTGGAACCTAGAAAAATGGTACAGATGATTTTACTTGCAAAGCAGAAATAGAGACACAGACGTAGAGAACAAATGTATGGATACCAAGGGGGAAAGAGGGGGGTGGGATTAATTTGGAGATTGGGATTGACATATATACACTATTGATGTGATGTATAAAACAGATAACTAATGAGAACCTACTATATAGCACAGGGAACTCTACTCAATGCTCTGTGGTGACCTAAATGGGAAGGAAAGCCAAACAAGAGGGGATATATGTATACATATAGCTGATTCACTTTACAGTAGAAACTAACATAACATTATAAGGCAACTATACTCCAATAAAATCGTTTTTAAAAAAACAAATCAGACAAATAAATAAATTGTTTACTAGATTTATAAGAATTGATTATTGATTAAGCACTTGGAAAGGTTTTATTTTTATTTGTTAGTGACTCAAATGAAGTACTTTTAAAAGAAATCTAATACCGATATTTAAATGTAGTTTAGAATGTTTAGAGAAAAGGAAGCAAATTGTTAAAACAAACATAAGTGATTAGAATTGCCAATTAATAAATATAATAATAATAAATTTGTAGGTTAGACTAAGAATAAAATATTAAAGAAGATGTAGCTCTGATCTTTTCTGGGCCCCTAAGCCACCCATAAGGGCATCAAAAAAAGTCACACTGACAGGTGATTAAGGGGCTACAGGAGAAAGGGCAATTATGGAGTTAAATGATGTGGTGCCTATGGGATATGCAGAGGGGGATTGTCAAAAGACATTTTGAGATATGGATTATATTCTGAATGTTTATTCTTTTAAAAATATAGACTGAGTGCCTATCAAATCCCATATGCCCTGGCAATATAGTAATGAACAAAATAAACATGATCTGCATATATTATTGGAGAAGAAAAATGGTGAACATGGACCTGGAGATAATCATGCAAAGTGAAGTAAGTCAGACAGAGAAAGACAAATATATGATATCGCTTATATGTGGAATCTAAAAAAAAAAAAAAAAGATACAAATGAACTTATTTATAAAACAGAAACAGACTCACAGACTTAGAGAATGAACTTATGATTACCAAGGGGGAAGGATGGGGGGAGGGATATATTGGGAGTTTGGGATTGACATGTACACACTGCTATATTTAAAATAGATAACTCACAAGGACCTACTGTAAAAAAATAAAATGCTTTAAAATGTAAGTCTTGATAAGTGCAGTAGACAGAATTAAAATAGTGGAAAATGACAGAGAGTGATTAAGGGCTACTTTAGATTAGGTGGGCAGGAGGTATTTATCTATGGAAGTAAAATTTACAACAAAATTCTAATTATCCAAAAAGAGTCAATGTTCCTACAATAAGAGGAGATGGATTTCTGTTCAGAGGGGTTGGGGCAAAGGCCCTGTGGCAGAAATAAGTTCAGCGAGTTTAATGAAAATAGAAGCTCTTTGTCTGGTGTCTAGCGGGTAAGGAAAAGGCTAGGAGATGAGGTCAAAGATGCTGCAAAGGTCCTATCCTGTAAGACAAAGTGAGGAGTTTGGATTTTATTCTAAGGGTGGTAAGAAAATTTTAGAGAATTTCGGGCAGAGGAGAAAGATCAAATTTCAATTTTAACAAAATCACTGCATTAAGAATGGATGATAGGGCTTCCCTGGTGGCGCAGTGGTTTAGAATCCGCCTGCCAATGCAGGGGACATGGGTTCGAGCCCTGGTCCGGGAAGATCCCACAGGCCATGGAGCAACTAAGCCCGTGCGCCACAACTACTGAGCCTGCGCACTAGAGTCCGCGAGCCACAACTACTGAAACCCACGCACCTATAGCGGAAGACCCCACAGGCCATGGAGCAACTAAGCCCGTGCGCCACAACTACTGAGCCTGCGCACTAGAGTCCGCGAGCCACAACTACTGAAACCCACGCACCTATAGCCCGTGCTCGGCAACAAGAGAAGCCACCACAACAAGAAGTCCGCGCACCGCAACGAAGAGTAGCCCCCCGCTCGCCGCAACTAGAGAAAGCCTGTGTGCAGCAACAAAGACCTAACGCAGCCAAAAATAAATAAATTTATTTTTTTAAAAAAAGAAAAGAATGGATGATAGAGAGACAAGACCAGTTACCAGATATTGAGATCACCCTGTTGAGACATGATGGTGACTTGGATAAGGGTGATTTCGGATCTGTCTTATAGGTGGAGGAATCAGAACTTGATGATGGGGGGTGGGTGGGGAGGGAGATATGGAAAAGTGAAAAAGAGGAATAAGGAATAACTCGTAAATTTTAGGTCTGAGCATATGGATGAATGTTGGTGCTTTCGTACTGACATACGAAAGACACAGAGAGGGAGAGATTGAAGAGGTGGGGTGCAAAATTCAATGGTTTGATTTTGTCCGTGATCACTTGAGATATTTATTATCATTTAAGTGGAAATGTCTAGTACCTGGTTGGAAATACAACTCTAGAATTCAGTAAAGTGATTAGGTTAGACATAGATGGGAGGTTATTAGTATGTACCACAATATACCTAAATATAATATGGTTTGTTTTCTTCCAAAAAATGATCGCTCAGAAGAGGAGCTCCTATACTTGAATGTCTCACAGGATGGGGCATAATAACAATTATATCAGTAGACTGATCTTATGAGTTGTTATCGGAAGTCAGACAAAGCCATGAGAAATATGTAGAATTCAATTACTAGACATAGCCATAAGAGAGTTTGAGAATTCTGAGACTATATATAAGAACAAAGGATTAAATCAAATTCAAAGATTTTTAGAATTCAAGAGAAAAGGTAAGGGGCTCCCCTGGTGGTGCAGTGGTTGAGAGTCCGCCTGCCGATGCAGGGGACACGGGTTCGTGCCCCTGTCTGGGAAGATCCCACATGCCACAGAGCGGCTGGGCCGGTGAGCCATGGCCGCTGAGCCTGCGCGTCCGGAGCCTGTGCTGCGCAACGGGAGAGGCCACAACAGTGAGAGGCCCGCGTACCGCAAAAAAAAAAAAAAAAAAAAAAAAAAGAGAGAAAAGGTATTTCTATTCCTTATGATCTCCAAAAGCCAAAGAAATGAAAAATCCAGAGAAGTAACCAGTCTCAGTAGGACATGCTAATTCAACTATACTTCAATAAAAATTTTTTTAAATAAAAATAATTTTTAAAAAGAAGTAATCTGTGCATATTTGGTGATATATGTCATTGTAATGATTAAGAGAATTTGGCCTAGTTAAGTAACAACTTAAAATCCATATCTGAGTAATTTATGCTTTAGGATTTGGAGTTTACATCTTACTACATTATAGTATTGAAACATTTACAATAACTTGAGTTTCACCATATATATAAGTTTATTTTGTTAGATTTATACAATTTTTTTTAGTATTTGGGAATGTTTATCCTTTAAAGCCAGGTAATTGAAGTAGTTCAAAATGAAATCAAATAGGTTAAATTTATAAATGTAGTTTAAAATATTTGAAGATGTTTTATTAACTAAGCTTACAAACAGAATCAAACATTTTTCAAAAGCCCTTTTAAACGTTTTGTTAACATTTGCTATATTTATAAATAGAATGTAGAGATTTATAACCTCTAAGGAACAAAAGGCATTATAATATGATAACTCAATATATTATTACATTTTAAAACCAGAAATCAACTCTATTTCTGTGCAAAAGACAACAAACAAATCTCAAGGGCACCAAAAACTCAGATTAGCGGATAACTCTATTTGAAAATCAAAGTAATATTTAGGGAAAACTCAGGCACAGAGGACTTCAATTAAGTTGTTTTTTTTTAAATTTATTTTACTGAAGTATAGTTGATTTACAATCTTGTGTTAGTTTCTGATGTACAGCAAAGTGATTCATATATAATATATATATGAATATATATTTTTCATATTCTTTTACATTATGGTTTATTACATGCTATTGAATATAGTTCACTTTGCTATACAATAGGACCTTGTTGTTAATCCACTCTATATATAATAGTTTGCAGTTAATTCTAGTTTTAGATGCTGATGGAAGCCACCTTTCATAAAGTGGAGGCAACTAAATAAAACATAGATTTAACTATCATGGAAGGTATGACCTCACAATTTTAAGTGTTAGGTGTCCTTATAAGCAAATCTATTGAAATTACTTAAAGAAAGATAGTGATTACTTTGTGGAGATCACAAATGCATCTACAGGACAAATGAAAAAATGGCTGTCCTAATGTTGCACAAAAAATGTTGTACAAATATCCCTAATGGGATAAAATGTCCAATGCCAATATCATACAAAATTCCAAAAGGGCCAAAATACAACAAACTAGTGAATAAAACAAACAAACAAACAAAAAAAGCAGACTCACAGATATAGACAAAAAACTGGTGGTTACCAGGGTTGGTGGGGGGGCAATATAGGGGTGAGGGAGTGGGAGGTACAACTACTGGGTGTAACATAGGCTCAAGGATTTACTGTACAACATAGGAAATATAGGCAATATTTTGTAATAACTGTAAATGGAGTATATGCTTTAAAAATTATATTAAAATTTTTTTAATTATATATTTTAAAAATTCCAAAAGGACTAAATCTTAAACACTTAAATGGAAGTGAAGATGAACATATTCTGGAAAACTGTCTTTAATGACTTGAAAGTGGCTCCAGTGATGACAGAGACTGATGGCCAAGGCCACAGTGAAGATTCTGCATGTATTTATTTCATGGAATGTAAGAATGGGAAAAGTAATATCGCTACATTAATATATTATTTTATATAATATGTGATTGTTAATATGTGCAATCAAATTAACAAGTAAGCATATATTTAGCTAATGTGTCTATATCCCTAAAATTGTATATATTTCAGCTGTTAACGTACAATTTTCAACACTTTTCTTTTGATCTTCTCACTGGGAAAACTGAAAAACACTTGGTGTTTGAAGTCACCTTATATTCAGAAGATCAAATTAAAGCCTTGGGACTGGATGAGATTATGTAGGTAGAATGTGTATGGTTACATGTTTGGTTACAACACTTAGATACAGCATTTAAAGCGGAGAAAGAAGGTGAGGCCAGCAAGGGAGAGAAGGAAGGGTCAGTAAGGTAAGAGGAAAACTGGAAGGGCGTGATACAGTGGAAACCAAAGGAAAAATGTCTGAAGGGAAAGATAGCAACCATCTGTGTAAAACCCTGAGGAAAGGCTCAGTAAGATAACAGGGAGGCGACCCCTGGATGTAAGGCATGGAGATCACTGGTACACTCCATGAAAACAGTCTCTGAAAAATCGCTGGTGGGGTTTGGGTAGAAGCCAGATTGGCACTAAGAAGAATGGATGAGGAGGGGACATTACGGACCAAAATCTTCTTTCGATTATTTGCCCCCCTTCTACCAAAAGCTGCATGGGTGGCTGCAGCTCCATCAACCACTTCTTCAAGGTTCACCCAGCAGCCCTCCCACTGGCCCAGGGAGCCCTGTGGAGATGCAAGTCTTCCTTTTCTTGTTGGTTTTTCTTATTTTCCTATAACTGTTAAGAACAATACTCTCTTCAGTTATCCTTAAAACAGTGTCTCTATGGCATAGTTTGATAATTTAGCAGTATGCTCGAATGATGCTATCATGTCTAGTTCTAGGTTTAGCTCACGGTTGAAATATAAATGAAGGTCATGGCAGTCTTGCAGTCTGGTATGAGAAGACAGCCACGTGCTGAGGAGTCAGGAATCCTCTGAAAGCCAGATAAAAGGAGTGCCTTTTTATTTATTTTTTTTTATTTATTTTTTATTTTTGCTGTACGCGGGCCTCTCACTGTTGTGGCCTCTCCCGTTGCGGAGCACAGGCTCCGGACGCGCAGGCCCAGCGGCCATGGCTCACGGACCCAGCCGCTCCGCGGCACGTGGGATCCTCCCGGACCGGGGCGCGAACCCGTGTCCCCTGCATCGGCAGGCGGACCCTCAACCACTGCGCCACTAGGGAAGCCCAAGGAGTGCCTTTTTAAAATGAAAAGTGAGTAAATGACAAATGCCAGAGGGAATAACTATCTGGTTTTATCACTGAATGCCTTATTATTTGAGATATAGGGTAAAATTATGCAAATGTATTTATTTGAACTACATATGATTATATTCTTACTTATTAATGGCTCTCTTAGCAGCAAATACATTCTTCCTAATAGTACCAGGCTTTCTGCCACAGCAGAAGCTGATGGATGTTTGATCTAAAATCAGAATATTCTTACTTCCATTTTATTTCAACAAAAATTAAGGCCACAGCAGAGGCCTCCTACTGAAGGCCAAACGCTGAGTCAGAGAAGATCATTTAGAAAAAGGGTCGGGCTATCCTTGTTATTCTGTGGAGACACATTTTGATAAATTATGGTTCTTTCTTGTACTGTTCTCTATTGTGATCTTTTGGTCTCTATTTTAGCTCTTCAGCCCCATGTACACATCCTACTTTCATGAAAGAGAGACACGGAGTGGGCATTTCCAGCTGGTAGCACTTAGGGAAGAGTTTTTCATAGGGTTCTGTTTAGGATTAAAGCAAAAGCCCCACCTGATAATAAAGTATAACTTTGCCCTTTTCTCTTCATATTTATTTCATCCAATGAAAGGTAACTGTTATGGGGCTGGAATCTGGTATTCTTTTGTTACTTGACCAAGTAATGTCCTTGGGCAACAAGTTATGTTTTCTTGTCCCAATAAGAGCATACATTTTTTTTTTGAATCCATGAATCACTTTTAAGTTTTTTAAATATCAACCACAGAACTTGATCACATTGGCTATGTCAGTTAATCTTTCATTGAAGATTAACTATTGCCATGCAGAAGGGCCTCAAGAAATACTTGTTGAATGGAATGAAATGTTACCTTTGAGAATTTTTATTTTTTAAAGCCTCTAAGTGAAGAAGGTAAATCCAACACCTCCTACTATTGTTTCCAAACTATAGGATGAATAAGATTTTAACGAGCAATATTTTTGGAATGCAAACCTGGTGGAGTAGACGCTTAGGAAACGTTCAAAGGTTAAGCAAAAAAGACTGGTACCTTATCCCCAAGAGCTTTACATTTCTAAAACACATTGACAAGCACACATAAAACAAAAAGGGGATTTCAAAGAAGAAGGACATTTTGTCAAGTTGAAAGACAAAGAAGATCAAACGTTTTCTTTAGACTCAAGCTCAAAGCTGGGTGGAGAGGCCTGGGTGGCATTCCAGACTGAAATTCAGAGGAAAAATATTTTCTTTAAACTTTCCTTTTATCCAACAAAAAGAGTTTCCAGCCAAATAAAGCTTCAGTGACACTACTTTTTTCCCCATGATTGTCTGGCAGCATTAAGTATATTTCTTTTTAAAAATAGAGATACCATTAGCAAAGGAAGAAAATTTGATGAGCTCATCGGGTATATTATACACTCATGGGCTTAGACAGTAGTTGGCACCAGAGACTTAAAAGTGAAAATTATGTAGACTATGGGAACCCTACTTTCATTGTTTTTTTTAAAGTTTTTTTTTCTTTTGGAAGCTAAGAAAAACTTGATATCTAGGATTAGATTCAAGTAAATAAAGGATGCTTTGTACTAAACCTACAAAAGATGAGGAATATACAAGCTCACAGAGATGTTACACAGGTAACAGGTAAATCTCAAACTTTAAAATAGTGTGTGTGTGTGTGTGTGTGTGTGTGTGTGTACATGAGCCCTGCATATTTATAATTGTGGTTCTCCTATACAGTCGGTAGTCATTTCCTAGAATTAACCATGTAAAAAATTTTTTTGCTTCACAGTTGCATGAGCTATTTAGAGAGTCTACTGCTATTTGTACTCTGAACTTTATACCTGTGTTTAGCTCATAGATTTTGGACAAAAACAGCTATGCCCTCGTAACTGGTTCATCCCATGGACTCATGGAAGTCCGCAGTTACATTCTCAGGGCTTTGCAAGGTCTCAGATATGAAATTCAGTCACAGACCATTTCTTTTCTCTCTGTACATTTTCTTATATTAACTCCAGTGTGGAATTTTCAACATACATCTAGCCCAGGGAAGTTGTACTGTAATGAAACCTTGCTTCTCCAATGTTTAGAATGAGTATGTTTTGAAATTTCATTAATGATTTAGTCCTCATTGGCCTACAAAAACCTCATAGGCAGTACTGAATAAAGAACTCCAGAGATCAAACATGACAGCCATGATGACTGCCAGTATCAATAATTTAGCATCTTTGGTTTTCATTGCAGCCTGGTGATACTGCAGCCTTTGCAGTATCCCAAAGAGTATAGTTTCATGAGTCAGTTTTAGATTTCTTCATTAATGTAAACACTACCATACAATGTGCTGATATTGTGGAATATGTTTTCTACCCTTTACTTTCTCTTTTTGGGGAATTGCATCACTATAAATTTCTGCACCTCACTTGTGGTTTACCTAATAATCTTCACAGTAAACTGAGAGCATTTAAATTTTGTTTGGAAATACTAATCATTCTGCGTGAAAACATTTGATTCTACAGTTCCAGAAGCAGTAACAAAGTGTTAACAGGCCAAAGTGTTAACACTTTCATTTAAGGTTTTAGAAATAACTAAGTCTGTTTGTTTCCTATGGCTATCGTAACAAATTACCACAAATTTAGTAGCTTAAAACAACGCGAATATATTATCTTGCAGTTCTGTAGGTTAGGTGTCTGACACAGGTCTCACTGGACTAAACTGAAGGTGTTAGTGCAGCTGCATTCCTTTCTGAAGGCTCCAGGGGAGAATCCAATTTCCTTCCTTTTCCATTTCTAGAGGCATCTCATTCCTTGGCTTGTGGTCTCCTTCCTCAAAGCCATCAAGGGAGACCTGAGGGTTTTTTTTTACCATTATATCGCTGTGACCTTTTCTTCTGCACCCTCCTCAAGTTTAAGAATCTTTGTGATTACAGTAGGCCCATCCAAGTAATCCAAAATAATCTCCCTGTTTTAAAATCAGCGGATTAGCAAACTTAACTCCATCTGTTATTTTTATTCCTCTTTGCAATGTAACATAACATATTCACAGTTTCCTGGGATTAAGATGTGGACCTCTTTGGGAAGCCATTATTCTGCCTATTGCACAAAGATAGATTTTTAATGATGCCAAAAATCTATGCAAGGGTCAGCCCATGATCCTATCTATTTAAGACTCAGGTACTTAAGTTAACAAACTTTATTCTGTATAATAAAATTCATTTCCTGTTAAGCTATAGACACAACTCTATGCAGTTCTTAAATTAAAAAAAAAAAGAAAAAAAGAGGGCTTCCCTGGTGGCACAGTGGTTGAGAATCTGCCTGCTAATGCAGGGGACACAGGTTCGAGCCCTGGTCTGGGAGGATCCCACATG
Source organism: Physeter macrocephalus (assembly GCF_002837175.3). Classification (NCBI taxonomy): domain Eukaryota; kingdom Metazoa; phylum Chordata; class Mammalia; order Artiodactyla; family Physeteridae; genus Physeter; species Physeter macrocephalus. The sequence goes on along the minus strand of NC_041220.1, from coordinate 24,485,348 downwards.
CCGCGGAGCGACTAGGCCCGTGAGCCACAGCTACTGAGCCTGCGCATTTGGAGCCTGTGCTCCGCAACAAGAGAGGCCGCGATAGTGAGAGGCCCGCGCACCGCGATGAAGAGTGGCCCCCGCTTGCCACAACTAGAGAAAGCCCTCGCACAGAAACGAAGACCCAACACAGCAAAAATAAATAAAAAATAAATTAATAAACTCCTACCCCCAACATCT
>NC_041220.1:24476502-24485082 GCF_002837175.3 Physeter macrocephalus | reverse complement strand
GCAGGGGACACAGGTTCGAGCCCTGGTCTGGGAGGATCCCACATGCCGCGGAGCGACTAGGCCCGTGAGCCACAGCTACTGAGCCTGCGCATTTGGAGCCTGTGCTCCGCAACAAGAGAGGCCGCGATAGTGAGAGGCCCGCGCACCGCGATGAAGAGTGGCCCCCGCTTGCCACAACTAGAGAAAGCCCTCGCACAGAAACGAAGACCCAACACAGCAAAAAATAAACTAATTAATTAATAAACTCCTACCCCCAACATCTTTAAAAAAAAAAAGAAAAAAGCACAGTATTGAAATAGTTGGGATAAACTTAGCAATCTTCAGAAGACTCCAGAATAGGGTGGTAGGGTGGGAAACTAAACTAGATGACATTTAGGGTTCTTTCTAACTTTGTAAATCTGCTACGGATCTGCAGGGCACTGCTCTTCTATTTATCCCTTCCTCTCCATCACCATGGAGACATAGATGCTTAACTTTTCAGGGTATAGAAATTAATGACAAAATGTCCCCCCAGGGATTCATCAAAACTACAGAATTCTCACCAAGTTAGCCTTAGGACTTCTTTTCTGTGAATATAAAAATGTAACTTAAAAAAATTTTTTTAATAAAAATAACAATCACTGGTTGCCGTGACAAGTAAAAACACATACTTATGTTAAACCTTCAGTAAATATAATTTTTAAAACTTATATCACCTGAATATAATGTTGGTAGTAAGAATTTTTCTTATTTTACTGATAGAAAACCACTGACACGATTTTTTTTAAGACGAGATTACTAATACAACTAAGTTAACAGAGTTAGGAGTAGATATGCACAGTACTGCAAGGAGATTTTTTTCATCCCTTTGTTCTTTGATGGATTAAAAATACTAACAGAATCCTTATAAATGTGGATGGAAAAATATGTCAAAGAAGAGTCAGCTCTGCAGAACTAGTTTCTATGTAGTAAAATATATGTTGATTCTGACTGCACTTCAGCCATATTGGAGTATTTATATTTACCCTCCCATCTGGAACAAAAAGGGACAAAATATATGAAATAACCATTTTCAAGACACAGGACATCAGGTAATGAAGGCAAAAAGGATCCCTAAGAGATGAGAAACTAACAAGATGAAACTCACAGTTGCCCCAAGCTTACTTCCTTAAGAGATTTTGCAAGTTGCCGCAACAGGGAAGGTGGAGCCCAGCAGGTGCCCTGAGAGGAGGAGAAAGAGCTGAGAGTCCGGATAGGCTTGCACCTAAGCCTCTCAATGCACTTTGGGAAATTTTAGCAAATTGCACTTAGCAAATTCTTTTGCCTTCCTACAAAGATTCTTTATCAGAAACCCTCTGGCCTTTATATATGTTGTGTTTTAACTGATTCATTATCAAGAACGTTTCAATATGTCTGACTTATCATTGTACTATCTATGTCTGATTCCACAAAATATGATTAAGAATATATTAAGCTGCACCCTTTGAATTGTTGCCATTAGTCAAATAAGTTGCCGGGGTCATTCTGTAAAGCACAGGGGTGCATGCTATATGGTCTATTCACTTCCTGAAATGGACTAATAATACATTCTGCATGAGCAGAAGCTTGTAGGTGACTTTTTTATAAAAGTCACCCTCACACACATCAATACAATATTCCAGCAAGGAACTTGCCAACCCATGACCAAAACGCAGACGAGGAAATTATATTTACCTCACGTTGCTAAGTGTCAGCTACTAGATTTTGTATAGGGATATTAACTTAATAGCTACTTGTCATGGTTGAGGCGTGTTGAGCCAAAATAGCCAAATCAGTCGCTCAGTCGCCAGATTTATGCTGTGCCCCGGGAAGGGCTTGATCCAGCTGAGGCAGCTCTGCAGCTGAGGCCGACCCAGAAGCAGACTGACTGCTACCTCCTCTGCTGGTTTCAGTGGCTTACCTGGTGGCACAACCCAGACCATCATCCTCCAGGGATCTAGTCACCATGCCCTTCCTGGGCTGGGGCGTTTGGCCATGTCTATTTACTATCACAAGGGGGCCAAGGAACACCCCGAAAATTCAAGTGAATCCCCTGGTTTCCACCCAAATTCCTCTCTGTCCCCATCATATAAAAGCAGCCATACCTCCTCCAGATGAAGAGAGTCACTTATCTATACCAAGATGGTGATTTATCTTCTTGCCTGTTGGTCCCTGGACATAAAAAGCCAAGTTGGCAGGCATAGTTTATAGTTCAATGGAGTGTTTATATTGGGTACCCTGAAGAAAGGTGTCCCCCTTGAGGACACAGAATTGTAATCAGCAGATCCCAGAGTCAGTTGCAGGGATGGGAAGCAAGCTGTTCCCAGTGAATCTGGAGAGATGACAACTCCTGCTTCCATGTTTAGTTCCCATGGTGTTTGCCTAGGGCTGTTGTAACAAATTACCACAAGCTTGGTGGCTTAAAACAACAGAAATGTACTCTCTCACAGTTCAGGAGGCCAGAAGCCTAAAATCAAGTGTTGGCAGAGTATGTTCCTTCTGGAGCCTCTCAGGGAGGATCTGTCCCAAGTTTCTCTCCTAGCTTCTGGGGGTTGCCAGCAATCCTTAGCTTGCAGCTGTATCACCCCAACCTCTGCCTCGGTCTTCACATGGCCTTCTTCCTTGTGTGTCCGTGTGTGTCCTCTCCTGTCTTATAAGGACACCAGTCTTCAATTTCGGACCTACCCTAAACCCAGCATGACCTCATCTTAAATTAACTCACTACATCTACCAATGTCCTATTTCCATAAAAGGTCATATTCTGAGGTTCTGGGTAGACATGAATTTGGGGGACACAGTATTAATTATAGACTGAATTCTGCCCTCTCAAAATTCACATGCTGAAGTCCTAACCCCCAATACCTTAGAATGTGACTGTATTTGGAGATAGGGCCTCTAAAGAAGTAACTAAGGTTAAATGAGGTCATATGGGTAGACCTCAATCCAGCATGACTGGTGTCCTTATAAGAAGAGGAAGAGGCATTAGGGGTATGTGTACACAGAGAAAAGGCCATGTGAGGTCGCAGTGAAAAAGTGGCCATCTGCAAACCAAAGAGAAAGGCCTTAGGAGAAACCAAACCTGCCAATACCCTGACCTTGGACTTCTAGACTCCACAACTGTGAGAAAATAATTTTCTGTTGTTTAAGCTACTCAGTCTGTAGTATTTTGTTATGGCAGCCCAAGAAGACAAATACACTGTTTAACTACCACCCCACCGCACACACACACACACACACACATCGATTCTCTATTGGGAACACAATGGAATAGAAGTATCTTTGATTGAATGCGTATCTGTGACTTGAAGGATGAGGTCAAATCCTGGCAGAGTACTGCCTCTGAGCTGCTGCTTGAGTCTTCAGCAACCATTGCAACATATCCTCGGGCAGGAAGTTTCTGGGTGGCATAGAGTGTGATACCAGTGGATCTCACGGTCTCAGGCCTATTCCTGCACCTTCTTAGCCTTAAAGATGGTCCCCTGAGCTGACACAATGTTATGTGGTTTCTCCTGCCAGTGAATCAAAGCCTTCAGGTGCTGATGCTGGATGAGGCCCTACAAAAAGGAAAGGCAAACCTATTCCACTGAGAACGGACCACCAGCCTTTCTAGGCTGACTGCTCCGACCTGCCTCATGAAGCAGTGATGCCCTATCAGAGGCCCAGCATTCTTTTCTGCCGCTGATAGGTTTGACATTTTGCAGTGGTGGTAACTATGGTAGCTTTGATAGATAAGTTGGAGTCCATGCTGGCCCAGGAGGTGTCTAAGTCTCTAAATGCAGAGGGCATGGCCTTTCTCTAGAACCTGAGGTGGCTGCATTGTGGTTCTCTTACTGCAGCTTGCCACACACTCCACAAAACACCTTTCTCCACCACTGTGATCTCCAGTACAATAGCACCTATCCTATGGCCCAGAAGGCAGGGCTGCTTCCCCTGCAACCCAGACCCACTGCAGAGCTCCTTCCTGCTGTGGGTCCCATGCAGAACAGGCAGCCTTAGCATCATCTGGTATATGGCCCAGAACACTATCCTAAGATATGAAATACACTGCCTCCAGAACCCAGGAGGCTCACCGCGCATCGTGCTGCCTTCGTCATGGCAGGAGGTGTATGCAGCAATTTTTTACTGTGGAGGTGATGCACCAGCCTGTCCCTGACCACTGGACCCTAAAAATTTTATGGGTGTGGCATATTGTTCATAAGGTTTATCCCCTACTCTCTGTAACACGTCTTACTAAGGCCTCGTTGTTCTAGCTACTTTTCTTTTTTTTTGAATTTTATTTTTTTATACAGCATGTTCTTATTATCTATTTTATACATATTACTGTATACATGTCAATCCCAATCTCCCAATTCATCACACCACCACCACAACCCCCCACTCCTCCACCCCCCGTTTTCCCCCCTTGGTGTACGTACGTTTGTTCTCTACATCTGTGTCTCTATTTCTGCCTTGCGTTCTAGCTACTCCTTGCTCATCCATCCTCAGCATACTATCATTGATGAAGCAGGTGCATATTCTTTAGGATAAAGTGGCAGAGTTAATAAAGCCCTGGGACAAAACTATTGAAGTATAGCGTCCATTCCATGTGAATGCAAACTGTTTCTGATCCCCTTTTTCGATGAAGAGAAATCATTTGCAAAATCCAAGACTACATTCCTTGGACTTGGGCTACATATATCTGCTCCAACAAAGAGGCCACACCTGGCATGGCATTTGCAATCAAGGTGACTACTTGGCTGAACTTGAAGTTGCCTATAGGCATCTTCCAGGATCCATGCAGTTTCAGCAGGGGAAAGACTGGTGAATTAATATAGATGGGATGGGATTTTCATCTCTGCATTTTTTAGATCCCTAAGGAAGCCACTAATTTCTGCCATCACTCCAGGCTATACCATTGCTTTTTGCTCACTATCTTGGCTGCGGTAAGGAGGAGGTAGGAGGGTAGTTACGTTTCAGAGGCTTCCACTTAGCCTTCCAAACACCCAGTGAAACCGCTGTAACCTTGCATTTGGTCAAGACACCTGTTATAATCCAACCCCTCCCTCACTTCAAGAAGGGAGCAAAAGGGACACTTTGAGTCTCTGGATAGCAGTATCAATTCAGACTCTGTCCAACAGGCCTTGAAATACCTTATTTTCCTCCTTTCCCCAGAGTAGAATTATGAGTGAATGTCTCTAGGTTTGGGGGAAGCACTGGGAGACTAACTACCTCGTCCAGATGCCAGGGTGCTACAGGGGCCTTCCTCCTGGGGGCCTTTCATCGGTGGGCTATGGGTCTGAAAAGTGACTCAGGTCCAGAAACTGAGCAAGGGATGGTAATTTTTTATCGGGACAACCACCCTTCGGCCTCCATGTTATCTATCCTTGATGTTGTCCGGTGGTACAAAAACTAAGTAGTACTCTCATTGTTACCCATGTATTTTGCCCCTAAGCTTGCTGTATTCTATTAACCTTCTCCATAACTCTCTGCAGGTCAGGTCCCCTTGACTAACCACTCCCACCTTGGTAATCATTACCATAATTGTGACCCCACTGACTTTTGGCAAATAGGTACTGCCACTGGCCACTATTATTTCAGGGTCTTATCACCCACTGCCATCAGCAAGCTAAGTTTTACAATAATTTGTTTCTATTGTCAGAAGCAGCCTACAGAGTTACCACTGAACTTCTGGGGGACCCTCGTGCTCCTTTCATCAGCACATGTCTTTAGGGCCTTGTTAAATGGTATGTCTGTTGGGCCTTCCTGTGGAACATAGTCACCCAAAGAGAAATCTATCCATTCTGGCATATCCACTTCCCTCAACCTCTTCATTCTTTCCTCCACCATTTGCCACTCAACTTTGTTTAGAATTGGCCATTGCTTTTTCCATGTTTCTAGAAGCCATCCTGGTAGTGAGTTCACATCTCCTGGGATCCTAGCCGGGATGTTAAATCTTATTAAGAGAGTGCTTATCCTGCAACCCAAGGACCCGATATGGGTGCTATTATCAAACTCCCCCCTAATTTTGTTCTGTCCTCCTAATCAACAGCTTCAGATTCCAGCCTCAATCATTTTCCCCTGCTTCTCCCAATACATACAGGCCAATTCTTGCAGCTCCTTTGGGGTACAGTCTGTCTCCTGTCTCATCAGGCCCAGCCCCCCTCTGGCTGAGTTTTACTTAACCCTAATTACAGTTGCTCAACCCTAATTCTAGGTCTAGTGGCATGGAGATAGGGCAAGTCCTCAAGGGGGCACAGGCTGCCTGGGGAAAGAGACCTCTGCATCATCATCTAGCTTGGGAGTAGGTGAGGCGCCTCTGCCCTTAAGAGAGAGAAGTGGGCTGTGACTGCGGGCTCAGAAAGTTTAGGAGTCTAGGGAGTGAAAATCTTCAGCGACATCCATTGAAATGTCTCCATCTCACCCATCAGGGTCCTGGATATTCCCAAACAGTCCCTTGACCTTTGCATAATAGACCTGCCGTGATGGGCAACTGTCTTTGAAGTTTATCCATTCAGACTACTGACTCCTGGCTTGGTCCTCAGTTTTCTCAGTTCTCCTGCTGCAAGAGATGAAAGCTTTTTCCAATGCATCTAGAGACCCTCTGGCTTTCACACCTGGCTTTCTGTTGCCTGTTATTGCCCTCAGCTGTTCATTATGTTTCTATGGAATAAAAATGGCTCAGCAATAGCCATCCGACCTGTTATCCACATGTCTACAATTTTCTCCATACTTTTCAAATGCGAGCCTGTCTGGTGATGCATTCCTTTCTACCACACCATCCCAATTCACTGTCAGTGTAAACTGTAACCACTGGAACTTGTGCCAGCAACTGTCTGTTCTCCACCTACCACGAATGATGGGGTTCAGCTGCATCACTCTGTGTCTATCGCACACTATTAATCTCTGCTACCTATCTTGCATATTAGACAAAAAAATGTAACAGTTTATACAAAAATACTGGAATGCTTTCCAAAATAGGTTTAAAATACTAAGAATAAGAAATCAAATAAAATATCAAAAGAATATAAGTGAGATACTAGATTTATTCAAAGAGAAATGAAATTTCCTGGGTAAAACATCTGTGTGATAATACTGATTCTGAAAAAAGGCTATATAGTCACCTTTGTCTATACATTTAAGCATAAATAATAGGTATTGTTCAGGACACACGCTGTGAAGAAAGAAATGAATGAGTCAATTGCTAAAACACACATATAACTACTTAAGATAACATGAATATTTAATGAAAATTTAGCCTATAACATCTGACTTTTATCCTGTGGACAAACAAGGAAAATTACAATAACTCATTTTACCCATTACATTTTACAAAATCAGACAGAACGATTTTCTAAGCAGTGTTAAGAAAAACAGCAATTTAATTTCAAACAAATATATTACCATCCTATTCCTTTATCCTGTATATGTATTTAATTGGCAAACCTACTAGATTACTGAAATCAGTACAATCCAATCCATGATGCTTCAATTGCTTGGATCGATAAACATCTTACATTTGAAATTCATTTTTCTTATGCGAGAAGCCTGATTATCAGTTCCTATTGAAATGCTATGCCCTACTCCTTGCCCCAGTAAGTGTGACTAGTCTTTCACCTAAGGCTAAGCGACTGTACGTACGTCTGTATATCCACACAAGATTCATCAAGCACACACATTCCAGCTCCTCAGACAAGGTCACCAATGGGCAAGCAGCTCTCCTAGTTCTCTTGTTCCTCATAGTGAGCATAGCCACTGGCATAGGTCCTTCCTAAATTCAAATTAGTAAACAAATCTGATGACTCAGCATCTGAATCCTTTCCACCTTCATCTTCTTCCTCTTCATCGTCCTCTGCTTCGTACTCATCTTCTTCCTCATCATGGTAGCTGGTATCACCGTACTTATCAGATGCAAGGTTCTTCCAATAGGTATCATACCCAGAAGCTCCATCTCCCTCTTCACCTCCCGTCTGCCTGCCAAATTTCAGGGAGCGCGCTACGAGAGACAGATATGTATGTGGCGCCTGATTAGCTCTAATTCTCTACGTCCTCATTTTCCTCTACAATATATGAAGTTACATGAACTTGACTGGCTGCTTCTTACTCTCAAATGAAAGTCAGTCACATTTTCCTTATTTCCTCACTTAACATTTAACTGGAAAGAAAGGAGACCTTAGAAACAACAATCAGTTCAATCCTACTTAGAGTCTACATACACATCATATATAAGAAATGATAAAGATGACAGTGTCATTTCATTAAATCTAGACAAAGTAGGAAAATGAAATAAGAATAATAGCATTCTCCATACATAAGTTAAATAAGGCATGTTAGAAACTAAAATGCCCTTTGTTTGATCAATTAAAAGTGCGTTTTCAGGGCTTCCCTGGTGGCGCAGTGGTTAAGAATCCGCCTGCCAATGCAGGGGACACAGGTTCGAGCCCTGGTCCGGGAAGATCCCACATGCCGCGGAGCAACTAAGCCCGTGTGCCGCAACTACTGACCCCACACTCTAGAGCCCGCAAGCCTCAACTACTGAAGCCCGTATGCCACAACTACTGAAGCCCACGCACCTAGAGCCTGTGCTCTGCAACAAGAGAAGCCACC
>NC_041220.1:24445078-24475634 GCF_002837175.3 Physeter macrocephalus | reverse complement strand
TCCCACATGCCGCGGAGCAACTAAGCCCGTGCGCCATAACTACTGAGCCTGCGCTGTAGAGCCCACCAGCCACAACTACTGAGCCTGTGCTCTGCAACAAGAGAAGCCACCACAATGAGAAGCCTGCGCCCCGCAACAAAGAGTAGCCCCCGCTCACTGCAACTAGAGAAGAGAAAGCCCGCATGCAGCAGCGAAGACCCAATGCAGCCAAAAATTAAATAAATGAATAAATAAAAAAATTTATTAAAAAAAGAAGTGCATTTTCAAATCACAGAACAGGTGATTTCATGTCATTACACTCTTCTCAAGAGAGCTACTTTATAATTCAGATGTCCTAGAAGACAAAGTCTGTCATTTCTTCTGCCTTAGTAGCAAAACAAAGTTTAGCGTAAAAAATTATGTCTCACCTCACTGTATAACTATATCCTTGATTAAACAAAGTAGTCTCAGAGTCATTTAGAATTATGGTTCCATTATATGTTTGGTAAAGAGTCAAATTCTCTTTAACAAAATTGTGAGCTTCATTACTGTAAGCATGTTTGTAGTAATTGCATCCTTCATAGAAAAGTTATATAAAAACTATAAAACAATTTCCTACAGTAGTGACGTATAACTTAATAAGCATCACTGCTCAAATATCACACACATAAGAATAGCTTCAAAATGAATTCCAACTTCCAAGAACTGAAGGTTACCACCACTTGAATACTGAGGATTTACTGCTACTCAATTATTTAAAATGAAGCCTCAGCAAAAACAGAAAAATCATTCTTTTTGGTCTTAAATTTCAGTATTCACTATGTCATTAACTGAAGCAAATGCCAAATATCAGAGTGAATGATGGTATATTTCTTAAGTTAAATTGAGACATTTTACCCACAAATTTTCCAAGGCTATAAAATTCCATTTGCATAAGAGAACACATTCATCTTTTCAAATATGAAGAAAAGGCAAAAACAAAAATAGAAAGAGGAAAAAAAAGAGATAAATCTTGTCTAAGCAAGAAAGCAAAATCACCCCAGTGGTATTTTAACAAGAGCCTTACTTGACATGCTAAGATCCTTAGTTTCCTGAGTTTCGTGTCCACATTTAGGGCAGGGAGGCTGTTTTCCTTTTTCTTGCTTAAACACCTTGCTCCTTGTATGATCATCACAGAAACAAGCCTATATAGGAGAAATAAAAATGAGCAAGTTAAATAAGTAATTCAAAAAATATATGAAAACATCACTTAGTATTTCAAGGAAATGTAAAGTTAAAGATATACTTTTGTTAGAGCAGAGATTAAGAGTTTTGTTGGGACTGGTCATGCTCCTGATTTCAATTCCTTAAAGGAAATGGTCTCTGCCAGGACTCTTCTGAACTATGACCTAAACACAAGACAGAAAATGTATGCAGGGTATGATATGGAGACATGTTTCTTCGTAAATATGAGTATTCACAAAGCCTCTGATGTCATAATGGTGACCAGCTTATCTACCTGCACAGAGCACACAGGCTAACTGGGGACACAGACAAGTGGAGAGGCAGCTACACACACTACACATTGCAAGGGAAGTGAAGAGAAGCACCAAACCAGACCCAGGATTCAGGAAAGGCTGCCTGGGAGACGTGAAGTCTTAGCCGAGATCTGAAGGAGAATGGGGGTGCAGCAGGGTAAGCAAAGATGGAAGAGTGATCTAAGGCAGAGGAAATGGCACAGACAGAACTGGAGAAGAGTTGGGGGAGAATTAAGAGATAGGGTTAGGAGTATTAGTAGGAACCAGAGAAATGACTCTGAGAGGCAGTGAATCAGCTACACCTGTTTAGTGATCTTTGACAAATGGAAATGCTGGAGACAAGGGCTAAGGAAACAGAACATTATGGAAATCTTCACTGTACTCAAACTCTACCAAACAAGTGCATTTTGACATAAGGTAAAATATACTCTCATCATTTTGGTCAGAATGTTCTCTATAAACATAAGGTATAAAAACACTGAGCTAAGATTCAGAAGACACAAGCACTAGTGTCAACTCTAAGACAAGCCAACTGGATGACCTATGAAATGTCTCTAAGCTGTCTCAACTTCATTCACAATCTCTAAAATAAAAGAAGTAAATTACATAATGTTCAAGGACCCTTGTAGATTTATTATAGCTATAAATAATCCAAGAGCTGGTGGATGAGTATGGGGATTAAAAACAAAATCTAAAACTAAAAAATATAAAAGTATACCTTACAACGGAGACAGGAATGCTGACCAAGCCGATTGCATGAAACACCTGTGAGGGAAAGTACATAATATCCATTTTCAAACTTGGAATGAAAACACTATTTTCCACAGATTTATACTTGATGTACTATCTTAGGTCAATTATCAACGTTTTTTTTTTTCTGTCTCATAACCTAGAGGATACAAAAAATGAATCCCCAGCCAGATGCAAGGAATCCAGCCAATTGCACAGACACAGCATTCTTTTATCCTCCAATCTCCTTCTATTGCTCCAAAACTAGGAGATGGCAAACTTCATTAATGATATTTAGGAAACTGAAATGGTAAAACATTTTTTCAGTGACATTGGCTGGACTCTTCACTTAAGGATATAACAGTTCAGGACTTCCCTGGTGGTGCAGTGGTTGAGAATCCGCCTGCCAATGCAGGGGACACAGGTTCAAGCGCTGGTCCAGGAAGATCCCACATGCCACGGAGCAACTAAGCCCGTGCGCCACAACTACTGAGCCCGTGAGCCACAACTACTGAAGCCCACGCGCCTAGAGCCCGTGCTCCACAACAAGAGAAGCCACTGCAATGAGAAGCCCACAAACCGCAACGAAGAGGAGCCCCCGCTCGCCGCAAGTAGAAAAAGCCCACGTGCAGGTACGAAGACCCAACACAGCCAAAAAAAAAAAGGATATAACTTCAATTTTTAAAAGAATAACTGTCTCCATTAATATATATTCTCTCCTCGTGTTGTAGGCTATTGCCATTTTTTGCAAACTTCTGATATGAGAATAGAATACTTCAGGTGGAAAAGCGTGACTATGAAGAGAAAATAATACTCAAGTGGGTAGGAAAAACAGATGGAAAAATCCTAAAATATTTTATCTCTATTTTAGTCAGTAAGTCACATTAATTTTGGTCATTATCTACAATTAATGCAAATATTAAGGCAAATAATGCTCCTAAACTTAAGAGCAAATATTTTAGAAAAGCCAATTTGTCTGGCACATATTGAATATGCCAAAAAATGGAAGACAAAAATAATTGAGGTATAGAAACAAGAAAACAAACTAAGCCTTACCCTGATATAGTCTAAATATAAACTGTTAACTTTCAATTCACTTAGAGGTTTTGAATAAGTAAAGAAAACAAAAGGAAATCTATCTTTATAATTCAAATACTGCAGATGTTTCTAAGTTGGGGATTCTTTTAAGTTTGCCTGGGTCATGGGGAGCTTTTTCAATCTGAACAGGAAAGTTTTTAAAAACTCAAAGATGATTTCTCAATTATGTGCATTATTATTGCTTCTGTCCAACCATCCTGCTTCTTTCCACAGTGACACTGCTATTTCAGATGGATTTATATTACCTGTCCTACATGCTAATAATAAAAGTAAAAATCAACTGAGTACTTACTATATATATATATATTAGGAATATATAAGTATACCAAATTACTCCAATAACTGTATTATTTCAGTCTGTGGAGGAAAAAACCTGAAATCTCAATCATTTCTACTTGAAGATATGCCTAGAGAGTAATTAGGTTCATTCTTCATTCAGTCAAAAGAGGATATATATCACCAAAATGCTATAAATCCCTTTCAAGTACAGAACCAGAACACAGACTGAAAGTACAAGGTGCCCAACCCAATTTCCCTGTGCACCAGGCATTTCTGATACAGAATCTTCTCCCATCCCCACCACCTGAATCTTTGACATGCCACAATGACACAATCCCAGGAAACTCGTTGCTGTCTATCACACCCTCACCCTTACCGCCGGGAACCCAAACCACTAGGATGGGATGTGGCCTTGCCAGTCTTCTTCCCCCAATTATACCTCAAAAACACACAGGCACTCCACTTCACTGCCCTGTTATTTTTCTCCCCAAGAGTTAAAATCTTGAACTTATATAAAAAATGCATTTCTCCCAGATTCTAAAAAATATTGTGACTTTCCTAGTTTTAGATTGGGGAATGGTTTTCTTTTTAAATCTATTTCTATGTCTTCAGAGTATTTTAAAAGAAAGCAGGTTAGACTACATCAAAGCCTGCTGACAATAGCCATTTAAATTAGAAGTCACCAGGCCACTTGCATTATTTTAAAAAATAATGGCAGAGTACACACATGTGTTTTGTTTTTGTTTTTGTTGTTTCCCCTCAAAACATACTTCCCACTGGTTATACAGGTAAAGAAGTATTTTATAGAATTTCCGTATCTTCCAATTCATAGTTGTACGGTCAAATCCAAAAATGATGAGATATGACCAATTAAGGGAGTAGAAACAAAGTATCTTTGGGACTTACGTATGATTAGGACAGTGTTTCAGAGAAAATATTTCAAGTAGTGAATGGCAACTGGCAAAGGAAAAATGGCAAAGAAAAAATGAAGCAATGAAAAAAAAGGAAGACGGTAAATTACAGTAAACCAAGGAAACCTGTGACTCTGCAATGAGGATGACTTGAATATGAGGTATCAAAGGCACGGTAACAGATTTATCTTCAAATCCTTTCAATTATTCAGTGTCTTTATTTTTCCTTTGTCTTTTACCGAATCACTGTAACTTCTTGATGGAAATATAGCCTTATCACTTACAGTTGCCTGTCTTTGGGGTTTAAATGCTACGGAATACACAAAGTTCCCAAGTCCCAAATAAAATAATTCAATTTTTATATTATACATTCTGCAGAAGCCTAGGAACAGCTCAAAAAGGCTAACTACTCTGAGATGTTCCTTTAATCTTTTGAGATTTTCTTTATAAATATCACAAGAATTACATATGTGTGTGTATGTGTGCCTTAGACCGATGACTTATCAAGTTTAAATTTATAGATGAGTAAAGGGATGAGCATTTCAGAGCAGAGCAAGAACCAAATTCAAGAACGTGAATTGGGAATTTCAGTCTTTCCTACAGTGGTATCTACTATTTAATAAGGGCTTTCTCGGTGACGGTTACCGTACTTATGCTTTATATGGATTCTCCCTTCAATTAACTCTGAAAACATTAGCATCTTTCTTTAATACATAACAAAATTCAGGTTTAGAAAGATTTGGTAAGTTGCCCAAAAACATATGGCCAATAAGTAGAATTCAAGCAATGTCTGAATCTAAAACTTGAGCTTTTGAGAATCAACAGACTAAAAATAAAATAAAATGCAATCTATCTCTAAAGATGATACCATGAAACACTGGTTCTCAAACTAGAATATACATGAGAGTTAAGTGTGCAGGTTAAATACAGATGCCTGGCACCTGCCACCCACTTAAAGACAGAATCTCCAGGGACGAGGCCTTAACACCTGTACTTTTTAAAAAACCTCCACAGGTGTTTCTGATGCACAGTCCTGTCTAAGAGTCACTGGAACCAACTAGCAGGAACAAACTAGGGGTGTACCACTTACCTGGGGACACCTGAAAACGGGGGGGCGGGGAGGGTATGTTAGTTGTTATAATAACTTGGAAGTGAAAATGACATTTAGTATTCAGGATCAGGAATGCTGCAAGTCCTGCAATGCCTGATCAATCCCACAAAATGAAGAACTGACCCAACCCAAATGTCACTGGCACACTGTTGGACGAACATGGACTATATGTGTTCTGAATTTTTTCTACAAACAGAAAATTACTGAATTAAATTACAGTCCATAAGAGGCCACATGAAAAACTAGATTTCTTTTTCATTAAGTTTAACACTTATACTATTAAGAATCTTGGGTATAAAGAACATCTAATATATGAAAACTTACATTTAAATGTTTCCGCTTCTAAAACCTGGCAGCTGGCTTGATGTTCAAACTGATCATCTTCACAAAGAAAGTTATGGCAAAAAGAACAGCTGAAAATTCTGCCTCCTATTGGATTAAAGAACAAAACCCACAAATGTAAATATGATAAAGTTTAATTTTAAAAACTTATCTGTAAAACTGCTCAGAAAAGATGGCAGGTTATTTCAGGTTTACACTAAAATAGCACGGCAGTTTTTGTTCTGGCAAAGGCTACAAAGAAAACTGACAAATGGAACCATAAAGGAGTGAACTCCCACTGTACCCTGGCTACCCATATATACTCACAATGCTCAGAGACACTTCCTCCCCTGCACCTCCCCTCCCTACCTGCCTAGGTAAAAATCCTAGTATTGCCTGTTCCTGCTGGTATAAATCCCTTTTCCAAACTAAACTGACAACCAAAACAGTGCCAGTACTTACGATTGATAGTATCCTAAAAAAAAAATCATAAAAAAAGAGCATCCAGAACGTTTCAAAGTCAGCCTTCACTTCCAGCAAAGCTCGTCATTTGTATGTAACCACTCACCGTGGTCCCAGACACCCCGTTCACATTCCACACACTCAGCATCGGTAAGCGGGCAGGCACAGGCATGTGTACTGAGGCACTTCCTACCATGACAAACCCAAGCTTCACAGAAGTCACATATTGCACCCTGCAACCAAAGAACATGAAAAATTAACCTTTGACACAACTGGCTGCAGCCATAGTTTAAGCAGTGGCAACCACCAAAATTATATACGTTTAGCCACTTATCAACCTTCAGTGATAACGAGTGGCTTCATTAAAGAAAATGTACTGTTTAAGCCAAAATTAAAGAGTGTTTCCTGAAAATCAAACTACTTCACCAATAGCTATTTACAATATACAAATCTGTAACTCAAAAGAAAAAGAAGCAAAAGGGAAACTATACACTTACGCTAATATTAATCATTAAAATAAGTCAGAGAGCTGACGGTGTTGCCCCCAAACTGAATTTTACAATAAATCAAATGAAGTCTAGAGCCCATAATTTAAGCATTCCTGTCTATAGCAATTCTGGTAACTAAATTAAGTTTTTTCAAATACTAACATTCCTGACTTAAGAAAGTTCCTTCTTACCTGTGTCATTTATAAAATAAATATATAGCTTTTCTAGAATAACAGAGAGAAACTATTAAACTTCTGCCAGCACCTTTTTTAAGGCAACTTATGCATTAAATCATTATTATATCTCTTTGTTAAATAGAACTAAAATAAAATATTTGGAACTAAATGACAGGGTAAGACTTTCCAATTCTCTGTCAAGGTAAGACTGTAAGACTACACACACCTTTAATAACACAGTGACATCTACAGAACACTAAGAGCTAGAAAGAATCTTAAGGAAATGGAATTGGACGGTTTTTCCTTTACAGGTGAGGAGGGACAGGGGTCTGAGACTAAGTCCAAGTTCTAGAGTTACATTAGAGCTGAGCGGTGATTCAAATCCAGGTCTTCTAATCCTCAAAATTCACTGTTCTACTATTCAAGGCACTGTAACAAAAGTGGAAAAGAGCAAATAGGAAGAATGTTTTGGGACCTGTAAAAATAGATTACCAGTGTAGATAGCAAGTCCTCGAATCTATCTCTTGGATTACTCAGGGTTCTAGCAAGAGAAGAATGACACATTAAACTGGGTAATCCAGGGGCGTTTAAAGAGATAATTCACAAAGAACAGGGAAGGGCTTCGAAAAAACGTCAGGGATGATGCAGATACTACCCCTAGGGCTGAAGGGCCAAGGGCAGGGAAGGGAGGGAGGTTCTACAACCGCAAGAGAGAGCCAGCCGTATGCAGAGGACTACCTGGTCATATGGAGAGGAACTGGTGGCCAATCCATGTCGAAACCAGGACAAGCTGGTAGGGAGTAAGCTGGGAGAATAAACACCCGGATCATAATTTCCTCCTATCATCAGGTCTCTTGCCAAAGTCCTTTTTGGGCAGCTGAACCCCAAAAGAAGCCCTAAGTAAGACACTGATCCAGCCCATCACACAAGTCAGGCTCCCAGGGCAAATCGGGGGGAAGAGTCGGGGAGAGGGAATCTTAATCAGCAAATAGAAGATGGCCAGAAAAATCACTTTTCTAGAATTTACAGCTAACGATGCATGATTCTACTTTAACGTATTCTTTATATAAGAGATCATTCATACTCATACAACTCAGTGAATTAAAAAAATAATAATTTGATAAATCTAGACATAAGCAAACTACCAAGGAAGATTACAACAGTTTCTGAATAAAGATAACACTGATGATCCTATACTTAAAGAATTTTCACAAGATGATTATGAATAATTCCAGCTCTTCTATAAGATAGCCACTCATGAAAAATATAAAGGTCTGCCTCATGATGAAAAATTACGTGTTCTTGGAAAATTATGAATATTCTACTATAAATATTACTTTCCTCATGGACTGACATTTGGACCTAAGAATAAATTCACACAATAGAATATAGTAAAACTGGTCAAAAGGATAACAATTTTTTGGGGAGAAAAAAAGCAAAATGCCTCACACAATGCAACTGTTTCTATTATTTAAAATGACGAATTTTCTTTGAAACGTCTACACGTAATGAAGAGATAACGACGTGTAATGAACTACATGTAACTATATGTAGTAAAGAGCATAATTCTGTGTTAACTATGTACTCTTTTTTGAAACGTAAAGCTTTAAAAAAACAATCCTAGGTTCTTTTGGAACTATGTTGCTTATTTAACCAAAAGACTGAATCTTAGTTTAGCAGCACTTTCAGTATAGTAAATAATATTTTGTGATGTCTAATTAATATATATTAGAAAGGTATCACTAACAAATGAATGTTGTTTAGGTCAACATTAGATGAGTTTCCCTTCCTTATACATTTCCCAATAAGAAAGAAGAAAGCAGTCAAAAACAAGTGGGTAATAGGTGAAAATCATACAAAAACATGCCACAGATAATCCAGATAACTCCAGACTGATTACATTTAGAAAAAAATAACTGCATATTGGTCAGAATGCCTTCTCCTTATCCTTGGAAACCTACTGGTCTAAAAGATAACTACAAGAAGCTTACCACCATGGCAAGGCCAGTACTGTAGACACCAGCATGTTTTATGACACAGTCAGAAGACTTCATCATGCACTTTGTTTTCCCTAGCAAAGAAACAAATTTTCACTATTAGTCTTGCAAAGTAGTACATACAAATATTCACTAATTCCTCTTTTTATCTAGCCCAAGTTCCTGTGGAAATAATTTGAAAATAAAGAGAGACCAGCACTATTTACTGCTTATATAACTGAAAAAAGAAAACGGATATAACTGAGACCTCATTACCTGCGTCAGATTTTTTGAGATTAGGAGCTTATAAGACAATTCATGTTTGCACTAAAATCAAAATTTGAAGGTTATGCTTTGTAATCTAATAATCACTAAAGCAGTTAAAAATCTTGTGAATTCTCAGATGAATTCAGGGAGATTTTTAAATGATATGCTTTAAAAGTGAATTTTACATTTTATAATTCACAATAAAGGCAGTCTGATTTGAAGTTACTGCTTCTTTCTTTCGCTAGAACATATCAAACCAAAGCAAATCAAATAATAATTATGCAAATTATCTGGTTCATTTTTTTTATGTTTAACCATAGTTAAAAATTTACAAACTTAGCCCCCGGGTAAACGTTCTTCTAAAAGAATTGTCAAATAGTGCCCAAATGAGCACAAAAATCAGGAATATAGTGATAAAGCTAAAAGTCACAATACAGCCACAAGAGCTCTTGTCTAGCAGCGGAACTACCAACCCGAAACATTGTCAGGAATTCACTTATCACATGCTGTGAGAGGATTAATGGTGACATATTAACCACGCATCTCAGACTCCACAAAGCAGAACACAAAAGAAAGAGAAGACGCTCAGTTTTCCACTACCTTGATTACCTAAGAAACAAAGCTAGACAACAGGAAATGGGAAGAGAGACGGGAAATGAGGGGCAGCAGCCCCCCAGCTGCTCCCTGTCCAACGCTAAGGACAAGAATCGGTGAGTGGGAAGTGTATCCGTGCACAGCACCACAAACGCTGAAAACAGGGGAAGGGCCTAGCGACGGCTAATCGCAATCTTCTCCACAGTCTATTTTCTCACTCTACATCCATTTGTCTTTTGTAAATAAGGATATAAAAACTGGCAAATGACTGTCTATCTAGGCCAGTGTTCTCTTTTCCATTAATTACAGATCTCAAAGCTGTCTCTGAAAGCTAGAGCTACACTAGAAACATTCAGGGATGTGGCCCTAAGCCTTCCTAACTTTTTGCAATGTTATCATGCATAAACACATTTAAATGAGCATATCTCAAACTGTGTTTCACCTGAAACTATTATCCTATAAGCAAAGGGGATACTTGTTCAAATAAAAGTTTGGGGGACAAATCTGGAGTAAAGACAATTAATCAGGTTTCTTTACTGGAGGTCTTCAGAACCTTTAACACATACATAGGTAAAAGAACTCTCCCAGGTGGGAATGAAGGAATGAAACACGCAGCGTGTCTCAAATGTATGCTCTGCTTTAAGAAATACCTACAAATATCTCAAGTATTCTGTGGAAGACTATTTGGGAAACATGGATCTTGTTGTTCGATGAACTACTATTTAGTTTTACTCTGAATAATCATTTACTCTGAATAAAAGTTTCCACTTACACTTGGGAACTAGTTAAGTGGCTTAGGAACTCTATTCTACTCACTTGGGAATACATGTGAGGAAATTCAAGAATCATACGCTAAGAACCAAACAGAAAAACAACTGATCACAAAAACTGGCACCAGGTAAATGTGGAATAAAATTATTTTCAAGCCTAACACGCTGCAGGCAGTATCAGCAGAAATCAAAATTTAAGAAAGTAAACAAAGGATATCGACAAGACTAAGACAGTATAAATAAAAATGCAGCATCACCAAATGTTATTAGTCTGAAATCTAATCTTTCCATGTTCAAAACAACATGTGGTACCTTTATCTAAACTGTACCTTAATTCTTTTCCAGCATTACATCAAAGAGACAAAACCAAGACTTGACAGTTTTTTGATAGGCCAAATAACATTTTATGTAGTCTTATTAAGAGTAAGGTATAACATTACTGTAAATGATAGGATAAACCCACAGGTTCAAACTGATTAAATGCCAAACAAATGTTTGATAAAAGAAAAGCACGTGTTTTGATCATATACTTACCACACTGTGCACAAATCGGTAACTTCTGTACAGAATTACAAAAATAGCAAAATGCTCTATTCTTCTGTCGTCTTGTCATGTAAAAGAAAATTTTAAAATTTAGTCAATATCAGATAAAAGGTCAGTCTATATTATTACATATAGATAAAGAAATAAATAAAAATTTACCTCTGACACTTGTCACATTCCTGTAAAATATAAAAACATAACATTAATCTTTTCTACTGGCTGAAAACTGCAAAGTTACTTAAATTATAAAGAATACCATTTTTCATGTTAAAATTTCAGTGACATTTGCCCAAACCCTCCAATTCCACCCATGAATACAAGCATCTATACATACTTTAACAACAAAGGTATGTTTGGGGGCATACCACACTAGAGAAAGAAGTGGCCTTTTCACAAAAGAGGCTAAATATAGTAGTGGTCTGTTTTTTGGATTTTTTTTTAAGCAATCAGAAAAATAATACAGAATGAACGCAAGAAACAGTAGAGAACACAGTATGTTGAAGCTCACAGAAAATCCAGAATTCTAAACATGGTATTAAAAGCTCTCCACAATCTGGTCTCTAACCACTTTTCAAACCTCCCTGGCCTATTCTCTTTAGATTCAAGTCACTATTTGTCAGCCATTCTCAACATATGTCTCGTATTTCTTCTTTTCCATGCCTTACTTATTCTAATACTTTTCCCTGAAAAGTCCCTCCTCACTTCTGTACCTACTGGAAGTCCTGGTGATGATCCCACCTCCTCTGTGAACTGTACCCCATCCCCATACTCACCTTCATCACCTCTTAGTCCTAATGAACCTTAATCCCAATTGTACCTTTTCTGCAGCACTTACCAAAGTCTAGCCCTCACTGTATATATTTATGTATGAGTCATTTCTTTGTCCTCCTTCTCTTCTCTAGAAATCACCCTGACATGGACGAGGGAGTCCCCACTGTCCTATCTGTGCTATGTAATCTCGCTCCCCCTCACCCCCCCCCACCAACCCAGTACAAATGCTGGTTAATCCTGGGATGGGCACCCACCCAAGCCCAACCCATCAGAGTTCTTTCCCTCTCTGAGGGCAACAATATGTGATGTGAGACATGGGAGCTATGGACCCAGTGGCTATGAACCCCCAAAAATGGAATAAAACAATCTGAGAAAATGGAACTAAATAAAAGCAAAAGACAGAACTACAAGTTGTTTCAGGTTCCAGCTGTCCCTGCATCCCAGGTACATCCATGCCCTTCCCAACTACACAAGTTAGCCCATTACTTATTCAATAAACTATTTCTCCCTGAAGTTACTTAGGTTGGATTTCTGTCATTGATAAACATTAAGTAATACAGAAAACAACTGAGCTATAAGCTTGTGGAAACCAGGACTGTGTCATTCAGCTATGTATTCCCCACAGTGCCTAAAATAGTACCTGGCACAGAGTAGGCAAACAATACACATATGAGGAATTAAGTCACATTAAGCATTTCATATGTGTTCGATGAAATCAAAAAAGAAAAAAAAAAGAAGAGTGGAAACAGAAAAAGTAGAGAGGCGTGGAAACAAGAAGATACGGGACAACTCAGAGAAATATGGTCAAAGGAAGGGAAGAGGTAATGATGACTTAGGATGAAAAGGCTCCAATTAATAGGACAAACTGAGGAAGGCATACTAGGTTAGAGAAGCTGGAGAATGTCACACAGTTCCTAGTATGTATTCCTATTCAATACACATCTATTTGTCACTAACAGTAGCCAAGCTAATACGACAGGTTTCAGAAATAACAAAATCAAACAAAATTCACCACTACTCAGTGTTAATGAAAACAACAGACATGCCTTTAACATAGATTTATACAGTTTTTCAACTGATAACCAAAAAAACTGTTACCATTGAAGCATTGCACGGGTGTTTAGCTAAATCGATAGTGCTTCTTGATGCTCTTAGTTGCTTTTCACGTTCCCGGCGATTCTCTGCCTTCTTCCTCGCACCAGTCTTTTTTTTAGGCATCTCCCCTTCTTTCTACACAAGCAAACAGAGAAGATATAACTGCCTTGTTGCATTTGCTATTTTAAAGAAACTAATGACTAGCAGAATGCAATCTTCTAATTCTCATTAAACTTTAAACTCAACCCTGCTATTTTGATGGTTAAGCACATTTTAAGCCTTTATGCATCATTTAGCACACATCATCCCAAATAGATGGCTTTTAAAATAAGGCGCTTATTTGTATTACCAAACAGTTCTAAAAAATGTAAACATCAGAAAGATTTATCCTAACAGCCAAAATGGTTTTCTTTCCCAAAGAGCAAAAGAAGTTTATCTGATATTCAATATTCTTTAAAAATTACTCTGTACCAAGTGAAAAAAAATTATTAGGAATATATAAATAACAAGAGTCATTTAAAAGTACATTATTTACCCAGTTTATATCACTTTTTTAAGCCATATAGTCAGATGACCTGATGCTGCCAAGTCTTCAAGTATGTCTAATTTCTCCCATGTAATACCTAAATAAAACATCTAATAGTCAAGTCAAATGACAACATTAACTAAAAAGCCAAACTACCCTCTCCGAAAAGATATTAAAGGCATCAGAGTAGCTTTGACTCCCTGAAAGTTGCCTTTCCCGCTACTTTTACCTGCAGTGAGCATGTAATTTTAACAGGGTTCAAATTTAACTGTATGTGTTTACCACACATATCAAAATAAGGATTTTAAAACTGGCTTTTATCAGGTAGTTGAAAGAACTACCTCATTTAGAAAAACAAGGTTTTCACTAAATAACACATTTTTATTTGGCTTTTTATCCCATCTGAAGACACAAGTTCCCTGAGGATTCCAGCCCTATCTTTCTTGACAATGTTTGCCTCCCAGCCCTGCCTGGCGTAAATTAAGCCTTAACAAATGAAGAGATACACGAATGAATGAGTCCATGTGCTTGCTTTGAAACAGAATCTCAAATTTCTTAATATTCTTCAAAATACGTGTATTTTTTAAGAAGTCTTTCCTAAGAGTGGTTCTCAAAAATCAACTGTGGAATTCCCTAAAAGCACAGATTTAGACTTCTAGGCTCTATCCAAGATCTACAAATTCCAAACCTCCAAGCACGGTTTTAAGTTTCACTGGTGACTGACACACAACCTTCCTGAAGACAAAAATATTCAAAGAAACCAAAGTCGTGTCCATGATACAGGGAGAGTTCCATGAAAGCACACCTTGACGCTTACATTTCTCATTACAATACAGCAAAATCATACACCAGCTTGTACCTGGAACAATACTAAGGTCACTCATAAAGTTGTCCTACTTTCCGGGTTTCAACTCTGATGTTGGAATGCGCAGTCAAAAAACCGCGCGGTGGTTAGCTGCAACTTAAAAATATGAACAAACCAGACAAGGAGGTTTAGTGGGTGGTTACCTGGAGTAACGTCCAAGTCCACTAGGTCACCCTTCCGGTATTTACAATGACAAAACTTACAGGGTGAAAAGTTGTGTACTGCCCTCGCCAAAGGAGCTAAAAAAATAATCACAGGGTGATCACCGGTTGAATTTTCTGCGTCCCCCGGGGAGAACCCGCTGGGAAAGTTGGGCCTCATTTTTTCCCCTCTAGTTTGTTTTGTAAACTTAAAGAGTGAATTCTATTTCTTAGCGTTATATGGGTTTAAGCCCTTCTCCAGGAACGCTCCCACTTCTTCAGGACGTGGCCCGTGTCACGAAATGAGAAAACAGGCCCGGGGCCACTGCGGCTTTGGAGGCAAAGCCTGCAGCCGGAGGACCCAGCGGGGTGCAGGGGGAGCCCAGGGGAGAGTCGGCGGAGGTGCCACGCGACTCGAGGAACCGACGGCCGTCCCCGCCCGCGGGGCACCCTCCCTCGCGCGCGCTCCGGGCCGACCTCGCTCACCCTCGCGGGGAGGCCGGGCTCACTCCGGGGGCCGAGGGGCAGGGAATGGCGAGAGGCCCGCCAGCGGCGGCTGCAGATCCAATTCGAGGACCACAATTCCGGGGAAAAAAAATGCTACTAAGCCCCAAGGAAGGCGGACAGAGCTGCTTCCAGGCACTACGAGCCGGACCGGATGTCCTCTGACGTCAGCACGTCGACACGGGAAGGCCCGCCCGCTACTGTTCGCTCCGCCCCGTCACTCCCGCTTCCGCGGGGGGCGGGTCTCCCAATCCCGGGCGGAGGACCAGACTGAGAGAAGAGGAAAAATGGGGGTAAAGAAGTAGGGAAAGGGTGGAAAAGGCACCTCAGTTTTATGTTTTCAGAAAAAATGTTTTCATCTAAGCGAAGAGAAAAATCTAAAAAGAAAAAGGAAATGAACTTACCACCTGGTAGTGGATCAGTTGACTCAAACAGAAAATTCTTGCCTAATTCTTCTGGAAACTTTCTGCTACCCGCATATTTTGTGCCCTCACATCCCACTTTTCGTGTTTGCTCCACAAGTTGTCCCTTTAGTTGTCCAGTGAAGTCCTGTACTACCCTCCTTTGTCTATTTCCACTGGCCTTCTGGAATTCCATTCTTTTGTGAACAAATTCTTCCACATTCTGAGCCTCTAGTGTGTTTGCTGCCTGTCCTTAGATGAAACATAACATCACCCCCACCCCCTTGCAGAGTCCATTTGCTTTAAACTTGAAAGTGAAGGTTGCTCATTTTCCCACACTTCCTTCATGTCTTGGTTAGGGGGGTGGGGTGTGTCCCCTTGCTTCCCAGTGCCTCACTCACATAATTCATCCTCGATTTTATGTAGCAGTGCCACTTTTTATCCTTCCTTGTTGCTATGTTTTACCCTCTCCTCACGGATGGAAGACTCTGGAACCTGAATTCCAACTTGTGCCATCACCCAGAATCACATTAATATCTAAATGGAAGACCCATCCTCTTGGGTTCTGGATTTCTTCATCTCCAGTAGCCATCACCTCTGCTCCAAGACAGGCACCCACTCTCATGATTGTACCCGAGGCCTTGTCATCAGGTGGAACTACTCCACCCCTAAAATCCAAAATTCAAACATCTAACCAACCAACTTCCTATATTACCAACTCTCTCAACTGTCCCTAATGAAGACTTCGAATCTAATGATCCTTCTCTTTTCTCCCTATCAATTATCCCCCTGCTCTCTTCCCTTCATTTCTTCCCCAGTTAATAAAACACAATTCATCACTTTAGTCACGATTTTCCTTGTTTTTGTCCTGAGCAAGCCAACTGGAACATTCCCAATTCTGTTAATTCAACAGCTTGCCTTTTCTTTCCTACTCTGGACATCTGAGTGTTATTAAGGAGAAAAAAAGTTACTCAGTCATGATTCTACTCCAAATCCAAAGTCACTGACCTCCACAGGCCTTTCAAAATTGCCCTGCAAGCCTCCTATATCTTCCTAATCAAGCCCCTCATTCTCATTTTCCATGAGGACTTTATCACATCTTCTCCCCTTTCATCAAACTTCTACCACTTCCTCCATCAATTTTAGCAGATATTATTGCCTCCTTTCTCACAGAGAAAATAGAGTAGTATCAGTAACAGCTAAACAATATCATTGTGTGCTCCTGGCATTCTAATTACATGTGTAGTGTTAACTCGTAATTTTACACATGATGAAACTTGGTCAGAGAGACTGTGCAACTTATTTCAATATTACCCAGATGGTTCCGCTTGCAATGTCATCTATTGTAGCAGTCTTAAAACTTTTGGTCTCAAGACCCCTTAAAATCTCTTAAAAATTGAGAACCCTAGCAAGCTTTTTTTTATGTGAGTTATATTCAATTGATATTTACCATATAAAAAATTAAAACAGATAAATTTTAATGTTTATTTATTACAAATTATCCTGATAAATCTATCACATGTTAGCATAAATAGCATATTTCTATGAAAAATAACTATATTTTCCCAAACAAAATACATAGAAGAGTAGTAATGATTTACAGTTCTGTAAATCTCTTTAATGTAAAGCTTAATAGAAGGCAGGTGAATTCCTGTATCTGCCATTCCACTG
The DNA here is from genome assembly GCF_002837175.3 of Physeter macrocephalus. NCBI lineage: Eukaryota > Metazoa > Chordata > Mammalia > Artiodactyla > Physeteridae > Physeter > Physeter macrocephalus. The sequence continues at coordinate 24,458,440 of NC_041220.1, read as the reverse complement.
AGAAATGTTTTGATGTTTCCATTTTCCCTACAAATAGTTAGCCAAGGAAATGGCGCAGAACCCTCTGGGGAAGAACTGGGGGAATTATTACAATGTACATCTTTTATGATATTTCAGTGCCTTCTTCCTATGGATCTGGTCTTTTCTCTATTGATGGTTTCCAGATCCAAAAACTGGCTCAGACTTTAAAACTGGGCAAAGATTGTGACTCATTATTAGAGAATTGCTCTCAGGCTCCTAGTCATATACTCCCTTGATTTCTTTTGATTGTACAAACTGAGCAATATCTTTGGTTGCTGCCCATCCCATTTTCTTCCCAGAGTCACCATATTCTGTTATCCATCTCCCTAATTTTCTGAGGATCAGACCCCTCTCCGTCACTACCACTCTGTTCTTGTCACTCATTACAGTATGGGCCAGGTTGCATTGTAACTTAAGCCAAGTTATTAACCCAGTGACAGGAGGGAAGCTGGGGGCAGATCCTGAGGGGAGCACAGGTTATACTACAAAGAGGAAGCCTCTGCATGGTTTTCAAGCCAGGGGAGCACAGGCCATTAATCAGGAAAATTGGACCATGTTCAGACTCAGAGGGTTCAGGGGAATCCAGGGAGTCAAGATTTTCAGGTATCACAACCCAGCCCATTGCATCAGGGTTTCTTTCCAATCCAGCACTGTGACCGTGGCATAGCCGACCTAGCTGGGTTGTGTGGTTGTTAATCTTCTTTGGAGCTCTGCCTCACTTATGATTAAGTGCTGGGCCTGTTCCTCAGCTCTTTCTGCCCTCCCACTGCAGGAGATAAAAGCTTCTTTATCTGCTACCAAAGAGGCCTGAATTTTACTCTTAAATTTTTAATAACCTTTAATCATTCTCAGTCCTTTGCTTTTTTCAAAGAATTAACTTTGCTTAACAAAATTAGTTCCCCTGACCTTAAGATTGCTATTTCCCTCGTATTTCTTTCTTTTTTCCCCTCAAATTTCTTAAATGCCTGGTACATTGCACCCACTAGTGTGTTACCTTGCATTAGAATACATTCCAGTTCACTACTGATAAAAGTTTAACTATTGCACTGTTACCTTGTGCCAAGGTCCATCTGTCCCTCATCTATCACCAACAAGGAAGTTTGCATTGACAGTCAGTGGCCAATGGTTCAAGTCAAAAATCCCATATTAGCTTCTGCTTTCTTGGCTCAACCCTGACGTCAACCATCTTGGGTTGGCTTCTCTGGAAGCGTACCCTGAGTCAAAGATGAGTATAGGGAGTTTGTTAGGAAATGCTTTGGGAATACCACCTGAGGAAGGGATGGTAGTAGCCATATTGGAGAGAGGGAAGAGTTGGCCTGCAATATAGTCTCACTGAAGGCCTTGACTTTGAACCTGGCATGTCCCTTCGGAGTTGAGGCAAGTGGGCCCAGCCTTTATATACCTGTGACATCAGTCATTGGATGTGGGCTGACAAGGGAAACGGGTGTGACCTTGGACCAGATTACTCCTTAAGAGGACTGACAGCTGGATTTTGTCAGCTTGCTGCACTCCCAGCAGCTCAGGGAATAAGTCCTTCACTTCTGAAGAGGAATCTGGGTAGTACCTCCCAGTATTCACTACAAAGAGTGATGGCCAAATCAAGAAATATTCAGACAAAGACAAAGAATCTTTATCATTCACAGACCCTCACTGAAAGAATTCCAGAGAGTGTGCTTCGGAAAGATGAAAACGGAGTTCAGAAGGAAGGTGGGGGAGGGTGGGCGGGAATGCAAAAAGCAATAGTGTATAATCAATTCATTGGACATATAGGGCAAATCTTAAAACATTATCCGCACAAAACAACAAAACTATAAAAACAAATTGGATACAAAAACTAGGCAGAACTGAAATATTCTCTAAATTCAATGCAATTCAAACCAAATCCTGAGAGGGACTTTAAAGTGGAATTTTACCAGTTAGTCCTAAAATTCATATGGATAAGTAAACCAGGAATATCCCAGACCATTTTAAATACCAGCAGAAGAGAATACCTTTATTTATTATAAAGTTCCAGTAATTAAAACAGATGTCAACAAGTAGACAAATGTGACTGAATAAAAAGCCTAAAGACTCACATACATTTTGCGACTTGGTAAATGGAATAGTCTGCATTAACATCAGTGAGAAGAGAGGTATTATTCAGTAAATGATGTGGAGACTATTGGTGATCCATATGGAGGAAAATAAAATTAGATCCCTCCCTATTTAACAGCTTACATAAAAATAAATTCCAGATGGATTAAAGATCTAAATATACAAAGCAAAAATATAAAACTATTGTAAGGAAATACATGAGAATGCCTTTTTGAGCTCAAGGTACAAGAGATTTCTTAAATAAGTCACAAAAAGCAAAAAATTAAAGAAAATAAATAATGCATGTAACTGATTAATAAATTTAATTTAATAAATTTAATTAAATAATGTATGTAACTGAATCAAAATTTTAAACTTCAGCATAAATAAAGACACCACAAGCAAAGTGAAAAGGCAAACTAAAAGTTAGGGGATTGAATTTGACATGTATATAACTGACAAAAAATTCATATAGAGTCTCAATTATCAACTGATCAGAATTATCAAAAGAATCACCATTCAGTGAGAAAACCACAAACAACCGAAAAGAATTACAGGCAAAAGATATAAACAGAAAATTTTACAGAAGAGGAAATCTAAATAGCATTAAAAATATCCAAATCAATATTACAATGGAGTACTATTTTGCACCCATCAGATTGGCCAAAATTTAAAAGTCTGGCAATTCAAAAAATTGAGAAAGGGTGGAGAAACATATTTTAAGCAATTCTGGTAGGAGCATAAATTGTTAAAACTGTAGCACTGTTTTGTTTTTTGTTTTTAGAAATGACAGCTGTACATTTTTTTAAGACCCAATTTTTTTTTTTTTTTTTTTTTTTTTTTTTTTGGCCGTGTGGCATGTGGGCTCTTAGTTCCCCAACCAGGGATCAAACCTGTGCCTCCTGCATTGGAAGTGTGGAATCTTAACCACTGGACCACAGGGAAGTCCGCTGTAGCACTGTTTTTAATAGCAAAAGTTTTTAAACAACCTATCTTAGTTAGGGAAAGGTATAAATTATAGGCAATCTATATAGCAATTAAAATTCATGAACTTAATCTATAAGCATCAACATGGGCAACCCCAAAACATTATGTTAAAGAAAAAATCAAATTGAAATACTATTTATGTAAAATTTGTAATGCAAAAGACCAATTGTATACATAATTTATGGATACATATATATATAGTAAAAGTACCAAAACATCCATAGAAATGATATTAACTTCAGTTTTTTTATTATCTCCAGTGAGGGAAAGGAAACAGATGGATACCTCTCACATCTGAGAGGTATTAACTATACTTTTGGCTGTCAGAACAATACTAATTTTAAAACATATGTAACACCATGACATCTACCAGAATGACTAAAATTAAAAAGACTGACAATACCAAGTGTTGGTAAAAAAGTGGAGCAACTGGAACTCTCATTCAGTTTAGGGAGTGTAAATTGGGACTACCTTTGAAAATATTTTAGAATTATGTAATAAATACATATTTATGTTTACTAAAGTACCTGTAAAAGAATATTTATAGTAGCACTATTTGCAGTAGCCCCAAAACTAGATACAACCCAAATGTCCCTCAACAGAAGAATGGATAAATGAGTTGTGACATATTCATATAACAAAACATTATACACCAACAAGAATGGAGAAACTATAACCTCATGTAACAGGATGGAATAATCTCACAAAAATAATGCTAAACAAAAGAAACCAGCAATGAAAAAAGAAGCCAGCGATGAAAAAAGCACATTGTAATTCCCTTTACACAAAGCAAAAATAGTCAAAACTCATGGGGTTAGAAGTCAGGACAGTGGTTCCCGTTGGGAGAAGGTAGTATAGAAGAGATCACATGGGGTTTCTGAAATACTGGAAATATTCTACCTATGACTGTGTTCAAACTCTAAACATTTCTCAGTCTGTAAATTTGTGATTAGTGTCATTTATACATGTAATAGTTTGTTACAAGTTTTGTAAAGGAACACCAATTAAAAATAGAAGCAGAAAATCTGGATGAAAGTTTTCAAAGAAGCCATCTACAGCAGTTCTTCCCAAACATTTCCTGGCATCAGTAGAAAATAAACTTTATAGGGCACACAGGGATAAACAGGGTAGGTCTGTTTGTTGCCAGAGGTAACTTTCTTTGTGACTTTTTCCTTTTCTTTTTTTTTTTTTGTGGGAAGGTAAAAATCCTTATTCATTTATCTTCCTGAGAGCAGTGTTCCTTGCATTTTCATAATGGGCACCTCTCAAACTCATTTTTTCTAGAAGCAGAAAGACTTTCCATTTCTGTCCCAACTCAAGGGCCCAGATGGATACACACTAGCAACTTATCTGCAGCACACAGATGTGCTGGGGTAGACACCTTGGGGACCTCTGAACTATGGGACTCCTTAACCTACCCATTTAAGGGCTTTTCAGTTTGGCTTCCTTTCCTTTTAATTCTGTGAACCAATATTGGTTTCCTGGCTCAGATAATCACTTTCCAAATCCAGACACCTATGTGTCCATCTTTTGTGTATCCCACTATCCTCAAGAATCAGGAGGGAAGTGATTGGGGTTCACAAAATAGTTCCAGGACTGATGCCACTTCAGTTCTTTTAAGCATCACACTTTTTGGTTAGGCTAATAAGTGACCCTTAACACATGGTTAGTGTCTTCTGGAAAAGCCTTATCATGTTCATAACCATCTAGCAACTTATTTCTCCTCTTTTCACTGTTATCAAACCCTGATATCCACTGGCCCAATTTATTGTAAGCAAGGTTCTAAGTACCCTGACCTATTAGCTTTGAAAAGAGAGGCAAGGTTTCTAAGTAGCTAATGCATGTATAATCCTTTATTGTTTACTAAGATTTTCACATTCATTATGATATTTAATACCCATAAAAACTCAGTTTACTGTAAAGTAGATTTTATCTCCATTTTACAAATAGGAGAGCTGAAATTTCACTGTATCAGTCATGACAAATGATACCTGTTCAAAATTGAATTCAACATCTTTCCCCCAAAATTGATACCCTCTTATTGGTGTCTTAAGTCAGTGGACAAATGGTGCTGATCCATCTGTTTAAGCCAAAAACCTGGGAGTCAACCCAGACAATCTCTTAACGATCAAGATAATCATTAAACCTTTGTAATATGACCTCGAAATGATCTGTCAAGATCGTTCCCTCAATAAAGTCCAGAACATCTATTTCTGCCAAGATGTCTGAAGAAAATTTATAAGGACAGAACACACACAATTCTGGATAAAACAAAACAAAGGTAAACACATTAAAAAAAAAAAAACTTTCTCCAGGGCATGACTAAACTGACAGGGAAGTAATAAAAGTTCGAGGAGACTGGGAAGGATGAGAAAGTGGGAATCCAGACAGTAAGCAAGCTTCAGAGCTGGCATCTGGCTGTGACCATCTGAAAACCCCCAGTGACCTAGAACTTGGATTCTAGTGAATGACATGCACCCCGGAGACAAGGGCCCTGTGGCCAGAAAGAGTAGGATGTTGGGTGGAGACTCTTGCATAAAGCTGGGACCCACAAAGGACAACGCCATAGTACAAAAGTGAAGTTAAAAAAAAAAATCTTGCCACCTAGAGGAAGTTGGGAGGGATAATTCCCTGTGTCACCTTTGTCTCTTAGTAGAGTGGGAAGAAATAAAAAATAAAAGCACCACAAGCCCACCTCCAGGCACTTGTTAGTTTGTTTGATTTTAAGGCTTCCCCACCGTATTCTACAGTGAAATAAGGGTAGCAAATACAAGAAAGTATTTGGGCTCCAGAACATTCCTAAAGTTTGACATCCCTGGTCTGCCATTACTAAGCCCCTTCCCCCCAGGCTCACTGGGAGGATTTAGTATGTGTTCCGTGTAAATTCTTAGCACAGTGGCTAGCGCACAGGAGACAATAAGTATGGAGTTCTTTCTTCCGTGGCCCCCTGGCTCTAGGGGAGTTGCAGTCCGGCTGTGGTCCAGTCCCTGCTTGCCTGTTAGCCCGGCCCCTTCTCCTTGAGGCCTCAGACCTCCAGTGGTCTTCAGTGGGTCCTCCAGAGTATTCAGTGAGATATTGTCTTTGCAGCGCTGGGGACTCTGGGGAGCGCTGATGGGAAACATTTAAATCAGACTGGGTGGTTACAGGTTATCCTGTGAAGGCTCAACTCAAAATGAGTAAAGCATCCTCTTTTTTCAAGTTTCCTCTCTGATTAATTTCTTCCCTTTGCTTTAGGAATGAACATTATTACAACTCTGCCTGAGTGTGGAGCTTCTGATGAAATGAGTTTTTAAAAATTAGTTAAAATATTGACAATAAAGATCATACAGCCAAGTCAAACCACCCTATCTACCAAACCTGAAAAGTCAATTACTGTTAATTTTGAACATAGAATGTGATTTTTATCCAATATAGCCATCTGGATGACAATAGTTACCAGAAATCCCAAAAAAATTATGTTAAAATAAATGAAAATAGTTAGAAGGGTCATTGATTCTATTACTTTTCCACTTGGGGACTAGTAGGAAAACAATGCATAGATAACCTTCAATGCCTTTAAAACAGACTCAATATGTTAATTGTCGAAGTACCTTAATGTTTGTACTTGGAGGAATTAAGACATGATTATAAACGGAATCAGATACTTTTCTAAGTAGGAGTATAAAATGTGGTAATCATCGTAAATATCTGATATCAGATAATAATTATTGACTTAAATTATAGTTTCATTTCTTTTTGAATAGGATCAAATTATAACTTCAATAAAAATTTCTTGAAATAACAAGCCTAGAGGTATATAATCTCCAGCTGCTTCCGTAATTAACCACGATAAAGCCAAACACTTTGTTACCAAATATAAAATAAATGGGATTTGTGACTGTGATTTTTTTTCCCTAAAGCCTGCTACTTAGAGATAAGACAACAATTAAAAATTACATCAAAATCAGATATGAAATATATCAGTTGGGAATTGTATTCAGCACATGTAACTGAAAACCTAAATAATAGTGAATTCAACAAGATATCTTGTTTTTCTCTCGTGTTACAAGAAGTCCAGAACAGGTACAGAACTTTACTGTCAAAGTCTTTGGGTTTCTTTTGGCCAGGCTCTCAAAGAACCTCTTAGGTAGGAAAACTGAGGACGGAAGAAAGGGCAAAAGAACCCACAACAGCTGAGTCAACCTCTGTCATCGGGCTTTCCTGAAACCCAAACAATGACTCTGGATTCTGATTATTGACCAGAATTGAATCACATGTGCAAGCCTAGCTGCCATTAAGACTGTTCCCAGGCTTCCCTGGTGGCGCAGTGGTTGCGCGTCTGCCTGCCGGTGCAGGGGAACCGGGTTCGCACCCTGGTCTGGAAGGATGCCACATGCCGCGGAGCGGCTGGGCCCGTGAGCCTTGGCCGCTGAGCCTGCGCGTCCGGAGCCTGTGGTCCGCGGCGGGAGAGGCCACAGCAGAGGGAGGCCCGCATACCACAAAAAAAAAAAAACAAAAAAAAAAACTGTTCCCATTTGGCAAATGTAGTTTTGCAGCTGGACACATTGCAACCCTGAATAAAATTGAGGTTCTGTTATTAAGGCAGAAATGGATAATGGATATTAAGTAGGAAACTAGCAGTGTCAGCCACATTTTGATTTTTCCACAAGACAGGAAATTTGAAAGCTTTAAGGGTGGATTGAAAAAATAATCTGGGTCAAAATGGTGTTCTTTAAAGTGTTCTTTAAAGATCCCTTCCAGTAAAAAACTACTAGATCCCGCATGCAACTTAATTTTTAATGCATTGCTGAGCTCACAGGAAGTAAGGGAAATCTCTAACACCACCACTTCCCTTTCCCTGAAAAAAAAAAAAAAAAAAAAAAGCTAGAACTGCACCAGGGTGTTAAACAGTAAGATAACATGAAAGAGGCATTTGCCTGATGGTCAAAACCAACATCAGGAGGCACACGTGAGACTAAGCCTCTTGCCAGCAACCAGTTCAAGGAGCCCAATCAGAGGCTCAGGTTTTAACCTGGGTCTTTGAAGACAGCGAAAGTGGCCCCAGGTCAGTTGTGTCCTCAACTTCAACAAGAAGCAAATGTAGATACTTGCTGGATGAAAGAATTGCCAAGGTAGGTCTCCAGGTTATCCAAAGCATGGATTAAAATCAACCCAGCATGAGATTACAATAAAAGATGAACAAATACCCACAGAAGTGGCCTAAATACTCAAAAAAAATCTACAAAGGTGATTCATCATATAAACAGCTTAAAGACGAAAAAGTACATTGTCATCTCATTTGTTGCAGAAAAACATTTCACTCATCACTCATTTGTGATTCTAAACATAGCCATACAACTTATAAATTCTCTTAGCATTTCTAATAATTTTTTTCTGTGAATAATTTTAGCTTTTCTAAGTAGACAATGATATCATCTGTGATTGATGATTTTTTCTTTGTACTTTTCCTGCTCCTTATATCTTTTTATTTTCTATTCTTCCCTGAATGAGTTGGGTAGGACTTCTAGTACAATGATGACTAGAAGCCATGATAGAAGACATCTCTGTGTGGTTTCTGATTTTAAAGAGAATGCTTTTATCATATTTTCATTTAAAAGATGTTTGAAATTATAGGTTTTAATAGATAACTTTTTTTTTTGGCAGCAGTGGCAATGGGGAGGGGTGTGGATTAAGAATATTCCTTTCTATTACTAAAAGATTTGGTTTTAACCATGAATGAGTGATGAAACCATGAACTTTAAAAAATACATTTAAAAAGAAAAGCAACCCAGTAGAAAAGTGAGTTAAGAATATGAACAGATAATTCATAGACATGAAACACAAATTGTACATGAAATATATGAAGTTATTTTAGCTTCATTAATAATCAGGTAATTTCACACCTAGTCAAATACTCTAGAGAAACTTCTGCACAGAGGTACCAGGAAATGTACACAAGAAGATTCATAGTAGCATAATAGCAAAATACTGCAGACTAGCCCCAATGCTCATCAGCAGGAGAACTGATTAATAAACTGTTACATATTCACCCAATGCCATGCTATCTGATAGTAGAAATGAATGAACTATAACAATATGGAGAATTGGTTAAATTTCAGAATTAGAATATTTACATATATTATTTTGCATGTAGCAAATATTAAATGTTTTAAATTATAAGTGGTGAGAGAGGCAATTTGCCTCAGATGCACATTCTTGCAAGTGTGCCAAGAATGCAAAACCCTTCAGCAGGGCTGTTTCTCAGGGTTATATTTGTGGTGAGCAACCCTGAAGGTTGAGGTAACGTGTCTTGTTGGACAAAGATCAGGCTTGTTCCCATTTGCTAAAAGACAAAAAAAAAAAGAAGGCAGTAAATTCCTCAAGCTCAGTGTTCTTTGCCTATGATGCAAACCTACTGTGTGAGTAGCAGCCCTCTGCATCACTTCTAGGAGATTTGAGAATCAAGGGGGACAAAAATGACCATCTGAAACTCTGGCCAGTGCTGTGCTAAGGGACTAAAGTCCTTTCTCCTTAACCAGGAGTCTTGTGTCTTCTGCCAGCATCCCTAAAGAGTAACAGACAAACTTGGTAGCCTCTAAATTCAGTAAAATCCCAGACACTTCATAGACCTTGACAGTAAGTTGGGAGACCAGAAAGACTTCATAAGACCTTGACCCTGTTTAGTAGTTAACCAGATATCTTGTCTTGAGCTATTGAGCACCCTCTACAGATTTTTCATTGCTTTTATGTAAAAGGAGAAAATTGAAGTAGGTACTCTCTGATATTCCATAATTCCATATTGTGTGAGTACAGAAAAAATATCTTGAGATATAGAGTGAAGGCACCCATCCAGATAAAATGGGTCTTGCAGGGAAGCTCTTTTACAATTTCACTTTGTGTCTGAATCTTCGTCACTGAGTGCTTTGGTGGATGGTGTTCCTTTCCTCTTCCTGCCTTCATTTTTCTTTATTTTTCTACACGTGGGTATTGATGCAATGGCAACAGTGATGTACAGCCATGTGCCAGCCACTCAGGGCCGTTTTCTTCCTGTGCTCGTCTCTGTATTTCAGAGGCTGGAAGCCTAGGTTCTGGGTTAGATTCCACCATTCACATGAGATTCAGAAGGCAGAAGACAGGCAGAAGCCATTATTATTCCTCCTGCAGAGCAAGGCAGGCATTCACTTTAGCAAAGAGTAGAAATGAAGCTTTGGCCACTGTATCCAATCATTCTTCTGATAATAACTCATTTTGGTGTCACAGATAACTGAGATCACCAGTTATAGTTTCTTGTAGTATTTCCATGTTTCATGAGAGGTGGTTTTGCTCACTTATGTTCCCTCAACCCTTGTTTTTAAAGCGCTTAGTATCGTATGTTAAATCCTTCCTGTTCAAAACACCTGCAATCATTTCTCTTTTACTGACTGAAACCTGTCTGACAAAAAAAAAAAAAAAATTAAAATTTGAGGAAAAGCTACTCTAAATTGATTTTACTTTCTCTCCTGTCATTGTCAAAACTTTAACAGTAAAAATAGAACTAAAGATTCTATTAGAATCTGTAGCCATATCTCTTAGTTTTCCATTGTTTCCATAACATTTCCAAAATTTAGTGACTTGAAACAACATAAAGTTGGGTTTTTGAGGGGTTTTTTGTTTTGTTTTTTTAGTCTTACAACTTCTGTAGATCAGAAGTCTACGTGGGCTTAAATGAGTATCTGCTTAGGGTTTTGCAAGACCAAAATTAAGGTGTCAGCAGGGCTGAATTCATCAGTGGAGAATGTGGCTCACAGCTCATTCGGCTTATTGGTTCACTTCAGTTCCATATGGTTGTAGGACTGACGTCCTCATGACTGTGCTGGCCATCGCCCAGGGCTGGTCTCTGCTCTTAGAGGCTGCCCACATTTGTTCTCATGTTTTCCATGTGGCCCCCTCCAACAACAGACTCATGTGCAGGGTTGAGTCTCTCCCACATTTGTCATCTCTCTGACTTCTTTTGCTGCATCTCTCGGACTCCAGCCAGAGAAGGTTCTCTGCCGCGGCCACACAGATAATCCAGGATAAACTCCTCAGCTCGAATAAAGACGCAGACGTAGAGAATGGTCTTGAGGACACGGGGAGGGGGAAGGGTAAGCCGGGACAAAGTGAGAGAGTGGCATGGACATATATACACTACCAAATGTAAAATAGATAGCTAGTGGGAAGCAGCCGCATAGCACAGGGAGATCAGCTGGGTGCTTTGTGACCACCTAGAGGGGTGGGGTAGGGAGGGTGGGAGGGAGATGCAAGAGGGAAGAGATATGGGGATATATATATATATGTATAGCTGATTCACTTTGTTATACAGCAAAAACTAACACACCATTGTAAAGCAATTATACTCCAATAAAGATGTTAAAAAAAAACCAAAAACTCCTCAGCTCAATTGATCTTTAATTATAGCTGCAAAGTCCCTTATGCCAGGTCACATAACATATTCATAGGTTCCCAGGATTACAGCATGGTCACCTCTGTGGGGGTGGGGGGAGGGGGAAGATTTTGTTTATCACACCATCTAAACATGTGAGTGTTACTTCTTATACCTTCTTCATCTGACACCCTCACTTGAATCCTTATGATCTGCCTTGACTGTGGGAATCTTCTTTAACCTGGTATTCTGGTTTTCAGACATTCCTTTAAGTAGGAATAAGAGAGGGAGAGATGGAAAGACACTGCCAATTCTTGATTTTTGGAGAGCAATGATAACTCAAGGTGACGAGAGAGAGAACAAGTGTTCCAGGAGTGACCATGCTTGGACCTGGAAACACAGTGCGTCATCTTATAAAGGTATCGCCTTAATGATTTCATTTTTAAAAATCAAGATGCAAGACCCACTTCTTCCCTTCTCCACAATTGCACATATTTATTATTTTTAATTGAGCAACTTCCCTTCCAACACACACACACACACACACACACACACACAAGCAACCAAAACTGGGAAACATAATAACTTCTTAGAATCAATTTTTGCTCAAAGCCTGATCTGAGGTGGATGGGGAATTTGGGATTGTCCCTTGGGACCTAGAAATTAAGAGGCTACTCTGTGGGATGTGAAGACATCATCAATTCTCTTGTCAAATAAACAAAATATGTGTCTTTTATAGTGAAATGAGATATGTTCTCAGCTATTTGGCTCCCAGGAAGAAATGTTTCTCCTTATAATGGATACCCCTTCACACACAAATCCTGAGACATACTCATGTTTTGAACTGGAACAAAAATATTCATTAGAAGAATGATAACCTTTTGTCCTGCCTCTATAAATCCATCATCTATCTCAATAACAGAAACTATTTTTCCTCTCTAATTTTTTCCTCCCAGACCCAATTCTCATTCTTTTTGTTTCCTTTATTACCTATGAAGCATAGTCCAGAAAGGAAAAAATGAAATATGCAGAGATAAATAATAGCTTAAAAGAATCTTCTATTTGATCATCTCAGGTCCTTTGGTTTCTGAGCATTCTAGAGAAAAATGGGATATGAAGAACATTTTACAAGCATTGTATGTGAATAGCCTGTATACATTTACCAGCCACTTAGGGTGTGACAGGAGATACAGAAATTCAAAATGATTTCTTAATATTTAAGGTTTATACTCTAAAATAAATGCAGTGAATTTCAATGCCACTTATTGGTTTAAAAAAATGCATCAAATCTACCCTCCTGTTAACATTCTAGTCTTATATCAAATGACCTTAAAAAGCATGTCAATATTTATTTGATGTAGGATAATTTTAAGAATGTTTATCCTAACTGGGTTAACTATGTTCAGAAAAGGCCTCAAGGCATTCATTTATAGGAATGTATCAGACGGCCTTGCCAAAATTCTACACTTAAAAATACCCCTGGGTTTCGCTTATATGAAAAAAGTCCTTTAAAATAATAAATAGTCTGAGCTTGCGGTCACGCTGAGATTAGAAAATTCATATCTCTCACCCTAAAAACATTGATTAATATTCTACCAAAGACCGAGGACCAACTCAGCAAATGTAAAATGTGCAAAAGAGCATAATCATAATCTTTATATTTATATTATAATTTATAGGTTATTGAGAATTTTACCCTAATTATCTTATTTGGACAAGACGTGTATCAGGGTTGTCCTGTGAGTCCCAAGAGCCCTTGCCAGTTCTGCCACTGACAGTAACCTCAGTTTTTCTCCTTTAAAATCTCTCTCTATGGGCTTCCCTGGTGGCGCAGTGGTTGGGAGTCCGCCTGCTGATGCAGGGGACACGGGTTCGTGCCCCGGTCCGGGAAGATCCCACAT
>NC_041220.1:24410477-24444973 GCF_002837175.3 Physeter macrocephalus | reverse complement strand
GCGTCTGGAGCCTGTGCTCCGCAACGGGAGAGGCCTGCGTACCGCAAAAAAGAAAAAAAAAAAATCTCTCTCCACCCTCAGGGGAATATCAATTTAAATGGCACATGTTCATAGAACAGGGAGAAGGAGATGAGATGAAGAATATATGTACTTATTGTGTCTACGAGGTATTTAGTACTAGAGATGCAAAGATGACTAGATAAGGAATTTTGTCTGTCTGAAGACACTGGGAAGTCAACGAAGGCACTTTCAACCAGGTGAGTGGATCATCGTAATTACTTTTTGCAATGATCTTTCTGGGTGCAGCAGGAAGTATGCCTCCCTTTCAATCCTCACATCCAGGAGATCATAAGTTATCAGTAATAGCTCCGACGTGTCTCCTCGCTTTTCCATTCTCACCACCCCTGCATAAGCTCACTTCTTTCATCTATTCTCGCATGGAAAATACTGGAGAACCTGATTCTAACCACATCCGCCTGCATGCCTCCTCTAGCTGCAGAAAGACTGATGCTTCCAAACTGCAGCCTGCTCATATCACTTCTCGATTTGAAATGGGCCTCAGATCTCATAAAGTCCAAATTCCTTCACAAACCAGGACGCTTCACGGCCTGAAGCCACTGGTCTTGGTCCACAGTGAACTGCTTCCAGTTCCTGAACATTTTACACCGCATCACCTTGGCCTGGAGATCTTTTCTCCCCACTCTCCTCTGCCCTCCTGCTGAGCCTTACTCATCCTTCCAAAATTCTTAACAGAAATGTTACTCTTCTGAGGAGATCTAGAGAAGATCTATTTTTTTCTTCACTGTGCTCAGGAAAGCATATTTCTGTTACTCTCATAATTAGAGGCCGAGAAGGCCTGAGCTGACTTGCGGTGGCGCTGGTGCCGCTGGTGCCGCTGGTGGTTTCGGTGATGGTGGTGGATTGACCCAAAGCCACACCTTTCCTTTGCAATGACCCTTTTCTCTCTCCACCTCAGAACCCGAGCAGCCCTCTTGGGAAAATCAGAAACAAAACGCAACCAAATCTCCCTTGAAGGTGCTCCCAGGCTGATTTGCAAAGATACAAAAACAAGTGGCTGAAAGTTTCAGGAGGGGTGAAAACAACCTTTTCAGACCTGGTGCCTTTAGGTCTCTAGTAAAATAAATAGAAGTGATCCTTGTCTATGCAGAGACTGTAGTGGGATGAAATGGTGACTAGGACATAATTAGTTCTCAGTCAATCACACAGAATGATCAGAGGCCACACTTTTCATTATAATCACATACTTTTGTATTATGATCCTTTATATATGTATGTATATGTATATTTATATACATCTACTGTAGATACGTATATTTACTGCTGAAGATAGATCCAACTGCATCGTCATATAATCAAAACGTATATTATGAAACAAAACTGGAAATAAATCTTTTGGCAGTTTCAAAGCGACCATGAATTTTATTTTTAAATGCATGCCAAACAGCATACTTTTGTTTTAAGGATTTATTGCCACTGCTTTCTCCACATCCAGTGTTCCATTTTATGGACTAGTCTGCAGTTGCAGAGTAAAATATTATTGTTTGTTAATTTGGCAGTGGTCTGATCCCTAAAGACTTCTGAAATTATTTCACTGTCACTATATACTTAATAACTTTCAGTCTTCTTCTCTTAAGACAAATGCTAATGATAAAACATTTGACTACAGACATTAAAACCTAACATGTTGTTGTGAAGTAATGAGAATAATTTTCTTGTGCAATTCACAAACTGATTTTGAAAGCATTTTTATAAAAGATTTCAGAAATCTTTTAAATATTTGCAGAATGCTTTAAAGAAGAGTATAACCTCCTTCAACAAAACTAATTTGAAAAATAATTATTCTACATTAGTGTGATATTTTTAAACAAAAGTCTTACTTTAAACTTATACCTAATAAACATAGATAAAAGTATCTTTAAGAATATATTTATTAACAAAATACTAGGATTCTGACTAAACTCTGGTTGTGTTTAAGACAAAAATGATTGACATTTTAGTGGACTCAGGGCTATTATTTTTATCTGCCCAGAAAGTTTTCTAATCTCCCTTCTTAAATAACAGAACTTGCTCCCTGATTCCATTTGATCCACGGCTTGAATTCCCTAATGGTGAGATGGCACATGACCCAAACAGGGATCATCAGTATTTTCCCTAGGATTCTGAGAATGAAACAAAGAAACAAAAAAATAATAATAATTCTTTCTATTGGGGTTTCTAAGATCAAGCTGTTGGTGGCCATCTTCCAAACTATATGGAAAGAATCTATCTGCAAAATAAAGGCAGGGAAGTGGGGAGGAGAGAAAGAGAGAGACTTGGTGAGGTTGAGTTTCTGACTTAAGAAGTTCCAAGAAGGAAGAAACAGCAGGACTACACCATTCTTTCATGTGGGCATCGGGGAAGTGGCATCTCCAAAGAAGAAATGGCCTGGTCAAATGTACTTACTTGTAAACACTTCTGGAAAACACATCAATAATATTTACTAGGAGGAGAATCTTCATCTGTGTAATGTCTTTAGAAGGATCTTCCTGGTCTATGCAGGGTCACTTAACAAATCTACAGATTTATGGCTCTCCAGAAAATCTCATGTAAGCTATGTAACTATTTGGGTACAAAATAGAGATGTTTCATAACCAAACAATAGTCTTTTTGTGAGTAATATCTCCTCATGCATTATTTACAGAACTCGAATATAATCCGGGCCAGAGTACATCCAAGTGTGATAAAAAAAAAAAAAGCTGTGTGGACCTGTGTTGGTGGTCCTGATCATTTCCTTGCTTAATCTGTGCATCACAATTACTTGTATCTGTGAAATTATTGATAAAATTTGAAAGAGTAAGGTGTCAAATTCACTTAAGTTTGATGTGATAAGCTGCTCTTTTGTATTATCTCAGTTTCCTACACCTTTTTCTTTTATCTTCTGAGTTCTGTGGGTCAGTAAACTATCCTGTTTAATCCAGTTGAAGTTGGGTCTCTGTGGTTTGCGATCTGTTGAGTCCTGAGTACAGCCATTAGCATACTTGATAGATCTGATTTGTTGGGAATTCCCAATACACATGGTACATAAACTTTTAAATGCCTACTTTTTTTCAACTTATTTCAGGAGCAGTGGTAAACCAGAACTGAAAACAAAGACAGTCCTATAAAACCAAATGCAAAGAGTTGCTCTCTCACTATGCATAGATATTTCTTGATAGTGCCTTGTATCTTTGTATGGGTTACCCTTACTCTTTATTTTCATAACTTTTTGCCTTAGAGCCTTATCAGAAATTAATGTTTTTAAAATTCACTTTCTCCATTCATCCTTTTATACTTCAAATGGTTGACATAGATTTATGAATTTAGCACTTTGACTGTCAAGATCTATGTGTACATCTATGTAACTAAATAATCTATATCCTTGTTTGCCCACTATGAATATTGAGGGCTTACACAAAAAATTGAGTTTATTTTTATCTCCTTATTTTATAATTTTGTGCAAGAGACTGGAAAGTAAAAAACCTGCTTTTTTGCATTCTTAAAAAATTTATATACAGTAAAATTCATTCTTTGTGGTGTACAGTTCTATGGTTTTTGACAAAAACATAGTTATATTTACCACCACAATCATATTAAAATATTCATGATTAAATTGCCAAAAAGGAGGAATGGAAACACTCCAAATCAAGAAAATATGCATCTAACAAGTATAAAATTAAATTTATTATTGAATGATTCAAAACAACACTGATATATATTCAAAGTAAATTTTTGACAAAAAAATAAATGAAGATATTCAAAATTGGGTTGCAATTGTGAATTCACTGATATTTTAAGATGAATAATTTTCAGTAAAATAAAAATATTATCATGGCTTTTGTATAGCAAACAAAAGCTACAACTCAAATAAAAGGAAATGGCACCAAAGGGTAAAAGAAAAATCATTTTTAAAACACTTTGGTTTGGGGACAAAACTTAATCCAGCTCCTGATATCAGCCACTGATGGGAACAAGATTGGTTCATGCTAATGTTTTGAAAACGGGATATTAATGAAGTAAATCTCACCTTGGGACATACTGAAGATGATATTTCATCATCTTCTCACTGATCAGGAGTTTTGGGGTCAGCTGGCCACCTCTCTGGTCCTCCTCCCTATAAAGCAGATTCTGGGAGAAAGAATCAATCACTTGGGCTGAGGCAGGGAAAAGAAGGGTCATTGTGTGAAACTAAAGGAGATGCCAGAATGCATATCTTGGCAAAGAGTCAAGGCCAACTACAGCTGCAATTCATCACCAGTTCCTCAATCCAAAGCCATGTACAGCGGGGCGGTATAACACTTAGGAGAACTGTTAGTTTTAGGAGTTGGAACCCCAAATGCCAATTCTTCTTAACTTTGTATTTCTACTAAAAGCCTTTCTAAATTGAAGAGGAAGGTTCTTAGAATCCACCGTAAACCTGAAGCACGAAACTTGTGAGGGACAGAACCCAGGGCAGCCCATCTAGTTGGCTGGAACTAATGACTTCTAAAACAGATCAATCACATCCAACAGTTCTTGGTACTTGCATGACTCCTCTCAAGAATCAAAGTCCTAAGAGGGGGAGTCTAACTGGTCTAATCTGGACCTTGTGCCCTCCCTGCTTTGCTATAGGAAGACTCGATCAACAATTTCATCAAGTGTCCTCAAATGGAGAAGATATAATCCCTCTAAAGGGGGCCAGGGTTTTGGTAGCAGAAGAAAGGGTAAAGACACTGCGAGGTAAAAACCCCTGCCAGAGCCAGCAGGCCTCTTTATTTTGCATATATCAAATTAATTTCTATTTTGAGCCCCATCCCATCAGACTGGTGGGAAACTGTATGTCATTTCTTAGAGATTCTCCATGCACAGGTATTTTGTTGCTGTTCCAGAGCTTTCTGCATCACCAAAGCCTAGGGCAGGGGCACATGGATTCTACTCTACTGTCTACATAGATCATCTGGAGAATCCCATAATCTTTGTCCACGTGTCTGCCTTCTGCCAGCTCTTTGTCACTTCCAACCCAAGCTTTGCGTATGGAAATCTTTAATGAGGTACCTGTGATTCCAGCTTCCCAGCATACCGTGCAGCCAGTCCTCCTGGAATCACGTCACATGCTGGCATTTTTGTCAGGGAGCAACGTTCAGGTCTCTTTTACTGGTAAAACCTTCAGATTGCAAACCCTGTCACAATCCAATAGAACCTTTCAAAAAACTGCAGGAGGGCTTCCCTGGTGGCGCAGTGGTTGCGCGTCCGCCCGCCGATGCAGGGGAATCGGGTTCGCGCCCCGGTCCGCGAGGATCCCACGTGCCGCGGAGCGGCTGGGCCCGTGAGCCATGGCCGCTGCGCCTGCGTGTCCGGAGCCTGTGCTCCGCAACGGGAGAGGCCACAGCAGTGAGAGGCCCGCGTACCGCAAAAAAAAAAAAAAAAAAAAAAAACTGCAGGAAATCTTTCTCCCCTGTATTTCTTCTAAACCATTTCACCCGCACACATTCACTTCACCTTTCTAGCAACTTGACAAAACCTCTAATTATCTTACAGGCTTAGATTTTTAGCAAAGAAAGACACTTTGCAGGTTACTAGAGCTTTCCATTCTAACCACACCTCCAACCCAGCCGCCACACGCCCCCCTCCCCCACCAGCCACTGAAGCAAGCAGAGCTGAGAGTCTAAGATTAGCTTGTATGGGGCAGCCGAGGGAGAAAGAGAGAGAGAGAGATTGTCATGGGGCATTGTTAAAGAAAAGATGCAGGGAGCAAGCCACAGAAATTATTATCTGAAAAGATAATGATCTAATCACACCAAGATCAAGGATTAGCACTCCTGGCAGATAGAAAATGAACCAGTCCAGGGATGGAGCTCAGAGGCCTTGCAAAGCCTTTTAAGTAATCCCAGCTCAGGCTCACAAGGGCAAGTTGGGTTCACTTAAAAGGGCAGACACTACATCCAGATCCCCAGGAGAGAATTAAGGCTTTTTCCTGGTATCCTGTGAAGGAAGCTCTTCTCTTTTCATTTTTATGAGTGGTTTATGTATGTGCGGAGATGCGTGTGTGTGCATGTGTCTGGAAAAAGATGTGTAGGGGGAAGGGGTGGAGAAGTGCTTATTAGTCCTATATTTTATATTTCTTCTTTGAGTATGTGGGCTTATCTTACATAATAGTAGCTAATATTGTTAGGGGAACCGTTAACCTACACTGCCTGCCCTGGTCAGGTACAGTAGTAACCACTTGCATGAGTTACCTTACAACAGGAGCTCCTGGTAAGGAATGTGAAACTAACAAGCTACCACCAATGGAAGAATTCGGGAAAGATCAAAAGGAGAGAGGAGACGCCAGTCCCTATGTCCTACCAACCTCCCAGAATCCTTCTCGCTGGAATCCATCTTGGCTGAGTGACGCGCGCACCACCAGGAAGGACCCTGAGTCAGAATGATTGGCCAGAGACAACCCGGAAACTAATCCCATCACCATAAAACCTGAGACTGCGAGCCACATGGCAGAACGGTTCTCCTGGCTTCCCTTACCCTCCTGCGCTCTGCCCGGCCGCCCCTTCCCAATAGTCTCTTGCTTTGTCAGCACCTGAGTCTCCTCAGACAATTCATTTCTGAGTGTTAGACAAGAGCCCACCTGTGGGCCCTGGAAGGGGTCCCCCTTCCTGCAACAATATTATTGTGTCCATCCCATGTACCAGAGACCATTCTACATGCTTTCCATGTTTTAATTCACTCATTTAATCGTCACCACCACCCTGTGAGGTAGGTGGTATTATTATTGAAACCAGGCAGAGCCCTGTGGGGCTCCCGGGCCTGGAGGCCTTTTTGTCCCCCGTTTCTTTGTAGGCAAGGCTCTAGCCTCCACGACCTTCCCTGAGTTCCAAAGGGCAGATTCGAACAGTTGCTAATCAAGGGAGGAGCGTCCAAGAAACCACCTGAGGCAAGATTAAAGGGACCAGAGAAGCTCATCAAGATTAGGAGATGGACCACCTGAGACCCTGCACACACCCTCTTCTTGTCAGCAACCCCGCCCTTGGGAAGTATTGTTATAAAACTCCTCATCAGATTCTCCGGGGTTGGGACACATAGTTTTCCGACGCAGGAGCCCATGCGTGAAATGCTCATGGACAGTCTTCTGACTGGTTGGTGGGGAGGTAAGTGGGAGGGTGGTGGCATCATCAACCTTCTGGTTCCAACCGGTCTCAGGTCTACGTGCTTGTGGACAGCATACCATTAATTTCTCCCACCTGGTGCAGGTTTCAGTATCTGCAAAACCGGTCAAAGACATTGTTATGTGTATCCCTGAGGGGGAACCAGTATGCTGCCCCCAGGCTGCCCTATTGTTTCTTGACTGTTCCTCCCTTGTCTCCACATCCCCTCCCTTCCCTAATTAGCATCTATTTGAACTGGCCCTTTGGAACTCAGGGAAGGTCATGGAGGCTGAATGAAGCCTATTTCCTATAATCAAGAAATGAGGACACAGGAAGGCTTTTGTGCCCAGGAGCCCCACAAGGTCCTGCTCGGTATCAGGTGCCCCACAAATAATGATTAAAGGCAAGAAGGGACAGAATTTGACTCACCATGTAAAAACCCAGGAGATGTTGGGAAATCAGAAGCAAAGAACCGGAGATGATGCAGAGTGGGTTAAACCCATAAGAGAGCACTGGGGGACTGAATTAGAGCAAACACCATGAGGCAGGGAAGAAAATAAACCAAGTGCACCAAAAAACAGAGTGTCAACCCCTCATTTATTCATTCAACAAACGTGTATTGAATGCTTACTATGTGCCAGGCAATATTCTAATTGCTAAGATACAGTAGCAAATAAAACTGACAAATATTCCTGCCCTCATAGATAAAATTACGTGGGGGACAGACAATAAATAAGATACATGAATAAAATATACAGTTCGTTAGGGAATTTCCTGGCAGTCCAGTGGTTAGGACTCTGTGCTTTCACTGCCAAGGGCCCGGGTTTGATCCCTGGTCGGGGAACAAAGATCCCACAAGCCATGCGGCGTGGCCAAAGTAAATAAGTATATATATAGATATATAGATAGATAAAATATATACAGTTCGTTAGATGATGGTGTTAAGAAGAACACTAAAAGCAGGGAAGAGTGACATAAAGTGTAGGAGGAACTGCAGTTTTAGATAAGGTGACCATGGTAGGTGTTACAGAGAGGTTTGTGAGTAAAAACCAGAAGAAAGTGAGACGTGATCCCTGCAGCTCCCTGGCAATAGAACCTTCAGCCAGGGAATGGCAGGTGCAAAGGCCCTGAGGTAGAAACTTGCCTGGCGTGTTTGAGGAGTGGGAGGGGACAAATGTGGCTCTTTCAGAGGGATTAAAGAGGAAAGAAGGAAGGGGTGAGGTCAGAGAGAGAAAAGGACACCATAGCATTAGGTTGGAAAGGTCATGGGGAATTACGCATGGCAGAGTGTTGTGGATGAGAGGACGATGTGGCCTCCGTCCTGAGTGAGATGGGGAGGAAGCCACTGCTGGTCTTTTCTCACCCTCTCACCTTAGAACCATCCCACATGTTCCCTCAGCCTGGAACGCTCTTCCCCTGTGCTGTGCCGGACCAATGTCTGTTCATCCTCAGGCCTCTGTCACTTTCTCAGAGAGGCCTTTCCTGATACCACTGTCAACCGGTCATTCTCTCTAGCAGCTGCTTTCCGTCAAAGCAGGAACCACAGACTAGCAGTATACGCATATTTATATAATATCTGTTTCCCACACCAGGCTATAACCTCCATGAAACAGAGATTGCTCCGTTTTATTCACTACTGAACACTCTGTATACTTAAGTAATTAGCCTTAAAATTATTCATGTATTTTCCTCTCTCGTGTTTCTGCGCACAGGACTTTGCCTCTAGCTTGCCTGAGGCGTCCAACTGCCTGCTGGAAGTGGGGAGAAGACATTAAGGTTATTATGTTAGGAACGGAGAGAGAATTAAAGAATATATTTTCATTTTCTCATACTCAAAATAGGGGTTTTGGGCCTCCCCGGTGGTGCAGTGGTTGCGCGTCCGCCTGCCGATGCAGGGGACACGGGTTCGTGCCCCGGTCCGGGAGGATCCCCACATGCCGCGGAACGGCTGGGCCCGTGAGCCATGGCCGCTGAGCCTCCGCGTCCGGAGCCTGTGCTCCGCAACGGGAGAGGCCACAGCAGTGAGAGGCCCGCGTATCGCAAAAAAAAAAAAAAATAGGAGTTTTGCAGTCAGGCAATTGGCTTGAAGGAATTTCGTGTTTTCTAAATCTTTTAGCGAACCAACCATTCAGGATTCAGATCACTGATGCCCCAGGAGAGGAAGCAGTTATTATGTCACGTAAATCTTGACCGGAAATGGAAGAAACAGCCCAGCTTATGCTCTGTCTGGTTCACAGGGATCTGATGGGGAGGAGGGGCAAGCAGAGGCAGGATAGTCTACAGAACCAGTGAGGATCAAAAGCAGGAAAGATGGTGAGGCCTGACCAAGCTGAGTAAGAAAGCAACCGGGGCTGGGACATACCAGCCTCAGGCTGCAGCAGCAAACACCTGGAGGCCCCCAGAAATGGGACTGTCAGCCTTCGGTGGATGCAAAGCCAGGAAGCATCCCCTGCCAAGACATTCTTTAAGTGCTTTATAAACAACATAAAGCATTGTCTATATGGATGGATGGATGAAAAAATACATAGATCTAGATAGCTAAAGCTATTGTGTGTCAATGCATTACATTATTATGTATGTGTATTATAAGTTTTGTATTTACTGCTGCTACATTTATTATTTGTAAAGCACCCTATGGATCCAAGCACGCCATCTCCCCTCCCTTGTCAAGGTATATCACCCCACCAAACACACAGATGCCCTCTTGGACAGGAGCTATGTGAAAATACAAGGAAACGTGCATTTTAATTTTTAGTTTGTTTTAGATATGAGTACTATCTAAAAGGGCTGTTTAAATGATTGCATCACACAAAGTTTAGCCTTCTGAGGAAAAGCAGACCAACTAAATAAGCTACATTTTCTTTCCACATCTGAGTGAAAAAATCTGCAAGTTGGCTGCATGACGGCACCCATTTGGGATCCTTAAGCCCCTGTGGGAATCACATATTTACACTGCTGACGAGTAACAAATACCCAGAGGAGAATTTGAGAGTTGAAGCTTCTTGATGCCAGCACAATGAAGAAAAATTTTGTGTACAGTCAACTACAGACAATTAGCAGATTAAAGAAAGGAAGGGGAAGGGAAGTAAGGCCCTTTCTCTTTGAAAGGACTGAACCTCATTTAGGAGAAGGAAGGCTTATTCTAGCAACCTGGGCCCAGGATGTATTTCAAAAATTATGCTTCAGAGAAAGAGAGCAGACTCCATATCTATATTTAAGCCAATAAGTGTTTCCAGAGCTGATAAATGTGAAGCAAAGGTTGGCTTGAGAAGTGCACAAAGAGAGAGAGTGGAGACATTCTAGTCTCAGGGAGGTTAACTCAGCTGTCATTTGTTTCCCTTCTGGGTCACAGAATCAAGGCCAAAGAGACCAGGGAGGTAAATTTGGGTTTGGAGACAGCATCCCATATAGCCTGCTGTCTCTGAACTGGGGATACATTGCTTCTCCAGCTAAGCAAGATCCCCTGAGACTCATCTTTGTTCAAGGGAAGCTCTACCTGCCCACATGGCCAGGATCCCTGAAGGGCCAGTATTGGGAAAGCATGGGTTTCCTTGGGTCTAAGATCTGTCCCTAGACATTAGGACGTGACCAGTCCCAGATTTACCCAGCTACCCTCGGAGGCTCTGGGTGCTGAGGAAAATCAGAGAGTAGATTCAAGGCAAAGATTTAGCTCTTGCATTTTGAGAAAAGGGAGAAGTGACCCCTAAATAAGAGTAAATATCCACTGAAAAATGGGGACGTTTTATTACAGGGGGATTGTAAGTAGGTAGACTATTTTTTTAAATACCTTCCAGCGTAGAGTTATTTACTGGTCAACTCGTCTTTCTCTATCATTCCCCCATCCTCCAGTATGGCTAAGGTATTAGGGATCCCAAAAGCCCGCCTTCCTGGCCCAAGGGTATGCAGGGAGTTCCTGGGAGAATAGAAGAGACAAATAAAAATTAGCTTCTTTCAGCATTAAATGGATTGTAGCAAAATAAGGGGCTTGAGGAAGGAGAGGCAGGGGATGAGATGTGTGTGTGTGTTAATCTGTCTTCAGTCTTTATTCTTGGTTGGCGAAAATGTGATAGATAAACCTATGGGAACACAGAAGGTAGAGAGCTTGGCTCTTTGTCACATGTAGGATTCTAGAAGGAGAGTGCCTTGAATCTTTGCAGTAGTTTTTTTTTGGGGGGGGGGGATCTGACAGAAGGAAGGCTGAATTTTAGCTGTCTTGGGTAAGATGAGACCCAGAAGTTTGCACATGCCCTTTGGATATGGAGGGAGATGTGAACAAAAGCTGAGTTATAACCAGAGGTTATGCCATTCAATCTACAAGAGCAACGGGTTGAGATGGAACATCAAAACCAGTGTCACATTGAAGGGGCTCAGGAGGGGAGCCGAGTAAGGCCGCGTCAGCCAGGGGGTAGCTGCGGCCCAGACCACGTGAAGAGACACACCCATGAGCTACAGCAGCTGAAGATAAGCCCAGAATGACCGGGGATGGGGCCAGTCCCAGATTAGTGGTCACCACACAGAGAGTGGCCCAGACCAATGACTCCACAGCTGAGACCAGTGAGGGACCAAAGGCCGCTGCATAAATTTAAGGACCCATCTCCCTTCCCCCATCATGAACATGCAGAAGGACAATACGTAATTAGGAGATCTACCGTCATGATCACCTAGGCTTCTGAAGTGTTTTCCACACTACAACTGGTAATACATTGCCCTTGCAAGGTAAGAGCACATACTTTCTGACTTTTCCTCACAAGAACACCAATGGCCACTGCTTTTAGGGGTGATATGCCAAGATAATTAAAAGTGGAAAATGTTTTTGTTGGGTTTGGTTTGGTTTTTTTCCTACTTGGCCTGTTGATAGTTGTTGGACACTTTACTCCTTTGATCAATTTTTCTTTTCAACATGATCAGCACAGGAGACCCACATCTAAGTGCTTAAGAAGCTCCAGTGTAGACTGACATGCTGGTCCCTCTAAATCCTGGGGAAATCAATATAGGAAAGACCTTGAGGTGCTAGGTATCTTTTCTTAAGGCTATGATCGGGAAGAGGCTTTCCACCAACTACCTCCCCATTCTCACTCTTTTCACTTTCAACTTCTCACCACTGATTATAAAAATGCTGGGTCTGTCTCTCAATAGAGCCTCCATTGCTATGATATGAGTAACTTACCACTTATGCCCAATCACCATGCAGCACAAAAACAATTATACGCATCTTTAAATATATGCTTGATTAACTTTCCTATATATTTTAATTAACTAATTTATTTTTGGCCGTGTTGGGTCTTCGTTGCTGCACGCGGGCTTTCTCTAGTTGTGGCCAGCAGGGGCTACTCTTCATCGCAGTGCATGGGCTTCTCATTGCGGTGGCTTCTCTTGTTGAGGAGCACGGGCTCTAGGCACACGGGCTTCAGTAATTGTGGCACGCGGGCTCAGCAGTTGTGGCTCGCGGGCTTTAGAGCACAGGCTCAGTAGTTGTGGCTCATGGTCTTAGTTGCTCTGTGGCATGTGGGATCTTCCCACACCAGGGCTCGAACCCGTGTCCCCTGCATTGCCCGGCGGATTCTTAACCACCGCGCCACCAGGGAAGTCCTAACTTTGCTATATATTTTAACACTGAACTCTCTTTGGATGAGCACCGTCTTCGTGTTTGTAGATCAATGACACATGGACGTTTGATGACAGCAAAAAAAAAAAAAAAATTAGAAAGAACATTTGTATGCAAAAGAGAAAGCATCATTGAGTCAGTAAGAACTTCTGTGCATGAGCAATTGCCAGGGCCCAGTAAAAGAAACAAACAAAAAGCAAACAAACAAACAAAAAATACAGGGTATTTTCAAAGAGGTCAAATCAAGACTATCAAATAAATGAATTTCAAAAAAATTGTTCAGCTTGCAGAATTCATTTATTATTAATTATATACAGATGAAAAAATTTAAATAGTTCAGGTCAATCAATTTCAGCACCTAATCACAATTATAGGAAGATTATGCAGATTCTGTTTTCTTTCTTTCATGTGAAAGTTTAGTACATTAGGTGACTTTAGAGCGTTACATACTGAACTACCAACAGTTACCAAAAACATTTGTCCATTTTTCTTTTCATTCTTGGTGAAATGAAATGTGAATCCACTTGCTCTTCAAGGGCACTAGTGACTTAAAATACCACAGGTAGAAAGTCAGTGACAGGTCATGCGCTAAGAGTTGATAAATAAACCCAAAATGCTGTGATTGAGTGGTGAGTTACTAGTATACGATAACATCTCTAGCATGAAGAGATTTTGATTAAACTGTGTACTTTAGAAAGGCTGGGTGGGTGAGGGGCACTTCTATCTCATATTACCTTTTCAAAAAATAATAACTATAGACAAGTTCACCATAGCATTCTCTTGAATGTCCCAAATCATGAGGTTACTGATCTTACTTTATTTATATAAATAACAAATTACTGCAACCTGCTATAAACTTCTACATTTACTACTCTAGAAATTATAGTACCATAGCAAAAGGAAAATAACACCCTATTTGGGAAGGGGGAACATTTGAAAATAATAAAAAAAGTATAATCTTTTAAAAATACTATATGCTGTGCTGATACGTTTAATCTACCATATAAATGGGTGATTTGCTCATTCTGCGCTGAATGTTTCTTAAGGAGAGTTCAGATGGCAGGTATGGCACCAAGCAGAGGAGGCACATACTAAGGTATGAGAGCAGGTCACCACCAAGAATGCAGCTTTAGTCCTGTAATAAAGCAAATTATAAAGTGTTGGACAGAGTCCCCGTTTAGGACCCGTCGTGGGTCCTGCGGTACCTATTCAAAACCCATTTTCAATTCCCTTCTCCATTGTCTGTTACTTACTCTAAGGGTTGGACAACCGATTAATCTTTTTTTTTTTTTCCAGCTGCAACAGTCACGTAACCCAATTCTCGTCAGTGAAATGTAAGGGGAGGTAATGGAAGTTCCCTCCCAGCTGAGAGAGTGGGAGTGAGCTCTTATCCCCTGCCACTTGCCCCTGCACCTGTGGGTTAGAAAAGAGGCTGCTGGAAGCCACATTAGTCCTCTGACAGCCATGTGGGTAGGACCATGACAGTCACAGAGAACCCCAGCCCCAAAGTCCTGACTTTGTGAGCCACTGAGAGAACTTCGTCAGCAACCAACATCCAGATTTCTTGTAACGTGAGAAGACCTCTAAATACCACCTGGTATTTAGAGCCCACTGCGTTTTAAATAGATACCCACTTATTTGAGATCCCTGTGAATAAGAGGAAAAAGACAAACTGGATGGTCACCAGAGGTGACAGCACGGCCAAGTCAAAGGTTTTGGCTTTGTTGACTCAACTGTGTTATGTTTCCCAGGAGAGAGTATCTGCGTGCATCTGAATTGGGGAACCCCAACTTTCTGATCAGTTGAGCAAACCGGGTAGTGGATTTCATTGTATCTTGTCATACTAACAGGAGATCTTCTGGCTTAAGAGTAATTGGTACTAATGAATCTGCCTCCTCTTTCTCCCAGGGCTTCATGTGGCATAAGGGTGGAACAGTAGCTAGAGGGCTCTGGCCTGACAGCGATCGCACATTTAGAGGTTACAAGGACAGAGTTACTGCCTGTAGCCATCCACAAGCAAAAAGGAAACAAATCTCCCCAAATCCCATTCAGCTGTGTCGTGGGAGTTGGCAGAAGATGACAATGTCCTTTACTGAAATACGAGTGGGTTTCAGCAGTTGTGAAAGGACACGGCCCTAGCAGTGAAAAGCCCATAAACAAGGGAATATCTTGAGAAAAGAAATTTAACCTTGAAAAGAATATGGAATGTTTATACAATCAAATGACCCTTTTCTTTGCAAGACATCTCATTTTCGAACTCCTTTAAATATTAAATCCCCTTGGCAATGAAGGAAGAACTACAAGATGCTTACTCTAAACTGATGAGAAATAATGCCGATCAAAGTTTAATTAGAAATGATGACGAGGAAACTCACAAATTCCAACATGAGAAAAGGAGGCAATATTTACTGAGTTATTCTCTGAAGAAACATGGATTGGCTGCCTACCACCTGGTGTTACTCTTTCCAAGTATGGTACCCGCCCTGCTACAGGATATGGTCCCATATGGGAGAGAAACTTCTAACAAGTAAGAGATCTTAATGCATCATTAGACATTATATTCCTATACATATACATGGATTTCTATACATATGTTTCTCTGAAGAAAAGGAGCAGGAATTTTACTAAGAGAGGAACATTTTTTTTAATTCTAATTTAGAGATCAAATAAGGTGTTTCCTGGAGAAAGTGGCATTGAGTTTAGACCTGAAAAATTCCTAGGTGTTAGTCTAGGTAGGAATATTCAACGTTGCAGGAATACTTTAGACTGCAGAAATACATGACTGAACCTGAAAAAATTTAAACTTGACATTAAGAAGCAGTTGGAGAACCTAAACTCACAACCATGGGAATCTCATCCGCCCTGGTTTTTGTCAGTACAAGTTCAAAGCTTTGTCTGTCCCACCATTCTTTTGCCATCTGTACCCTCCCCCAGCCCGCTCAACCCCCAGAAATCATCTTCTTCAAGCTAAAGACAGTAAGTGAATGATAAATGGGCCTCTCCGCTGATGATTTTGAGTGGTTGAGAAGTGGCCCTGCTCTTTTGCCATAAAATTCCTCCAGAACTTGTCCTTTCTGACACATTGCTCACACGGAAAAAAATTAAGAAAATGTAAGAGAAAATTAACTTCTTTGAATCTGAAGCACAAAGATTGCTCTTTTACTTCTTATTTAGGAAATTATCATTTTTGACCTTGATACAGCTTTGGACCTCAAATTAGATAGAAAGCCTCCAATCAATATGCTAGCATTGTTAATTCAGCTCTGGAGAAAATAGAATGTGCAGCAGTGCTCTTATGCTCTCTCTCTCTCTTTCACACACACACACACACACACACACACACACACACACACACACACACACACACAGAGGTTACAACAGACATTGAGAAAATATCCTTAGTTTCAGCCCTAATTCTCCTCAAATAAAGAAATCCCATTTCAGACACCTCCATAAAGAGAATTTCTACAACCTTCTTTTTCATTTTACAAATACTCTAGAATTTTTAATAAAACCTAAAGGTTTTTAGCTTACTTCCTTCTAATCAAATGACCAGATTTGTCAGTTCTATAGATATTGGAGGACAAAATATTGCAGTTTATTTTGAAAACGTAAAGTTGTCATTTCCCCCTAAAACTTTACCTATCATATTTACTTTATGTTTATGCCACACCATAACAGTATGAGAGTCTTTATGATAAATAGAACACAAAAGTAAATAAAAACAAACAAAAAACCCTTTGCTCTGAAGGAGTTATCAGCAAACACCTCGGATCTCCCCAAGGTATCAATTCGATTTGCTAAGCAGTTAAGATGATAAAGCACCAAGGCTCTTAATTTATTCTGTCCCATTAATTTTCTTCCATTATGTCAGAGAAAACAGAATAAGAACTGAGTGTGAGAAATAATAGACCCAGGAAAGAGAATGTCAGGGCATGCATCTAGATTGTAGAAATTCTCTTAAAGAAGAACTGGCTTCCTAGGAGAGTTTGACATTCCAGGACAATGCAATGTCCTATGCCAGAGTTTCTGCCCTGATATTAACGTACATTTGAAGCTGTATCATGGATGGGGCAGGGGGAGGGGGGTGGAAATCAAGGTTACATGCCCACAGCAATGTACCTGCTCTGTAAATCTGCCATGCTGCCAGACCCTACTATCCTCAATAGAAATATGGACCAGGTTTAGGATGTATCAGAATGGAGCAGCAAAGATCTAAGCCTGGATTTTCCCATCTCTAAGGTGGGTTCATTGGAGGGAATTAGAAACACATTTTAAAAAGAACATCGTAAAAAAAAAAAAAAAAAAAAGAACATTGTAATCTTCCTTTTTATAGGATTGTATACTACGTAAGTCCAGAATACTTCCCCTTTTGTGATATTCCTAGTTTCGGATGTAACTATAGATTGTTACTAAAGATAGTATAGAATTAAACTTTTGAATATGTTGAATTTTTTTACTAATCCTTGACTTCACATAAAACCAACCGACATGAGCGTGTTCAGTAGAGATGCTCAAAAAACTAAGAAGCTCCGAGCTAGTGACATAAAATCTTAAGAATACAAGGCACGAAGTGAGCTATTTTGCTTGTTATCAGCATAAAAGATGAGGAAAGAGTTATAAAGTAGATTCCTTGAATATACTAAAAATATAACCATAGTCTTGTGTGGTGAAGGTTCTTTTTCATCAGATTTTTACTTGCTTTGTGCTTTACTGTTCAGTTGAACGTTTAAATTGTAGCTTCTTTGTGGGTAAAAGTAAACAAAGCAGTACTGCCAATGACTGGATGAGAAAGTTAGCCTAATCCTAGGCGCCGTATTTTGAAGTTCATTTTTGCAATGGACCAAGCCACGTACTTGAATTTAGCTCTTCTCAGTAACATTTTGCTTCAAAGTAAAATGAATATTCTGGTTTTCATAAATCCAGATTTTGACCCCAGTATCATTAACGCCCAAGTGAGTATGGTTATCTTGGGCCTAGAAGAAGGAGGCTCCAACCCTGGAAGTTCACCTGGCTGACTTAGCATCACGGGCACATAGCTCACCGGCTGGTGGATGTACAGTTGGGTCACATCTCATCCAGGGGATAGGTTTTAAGGTCAACCGGTGAGTCCGTAATACCTTTAATACCCTTTTAACCACTCACAGAGCATAGCAATCATTGCATGGGGTTGAAGGTGACTTGGGAGATTCAGTTACTGGCCCCAATTTTTCACCTCTATCCTCCCTCATCCACACTGTTGCCACAGTCTCAGTGTGGAGAGAGTGTATTTCTCTGCCCCTTGACTTTTGTGACTTGCTTTGGCAAGTTTGCCAGCTCCAACTCTAGGTCTGAAGAGTTCTCATGAGTTTCCACCTGCTCTCTCACACCTCTGCCATCACTATGAGAAGCACATGCTGGCCCAGCTAGCTCATGGCTCCAGGACAAAATAAGAAATACGTTGAACAGAGCTGATCAGCAAACCCATGAGAGAAGAATAAAAACCTATTGTATGCCACTGAGATTTTGTGGTTCCTTGCTAGAGGAGATTATTGTGGCAATAGCTAATTAAAACACTGATCTTATGCATAGGTATAAAATAGTGTATACAGTATTATACACTATATATGAAGAGCATATGATGAAAATATAATTTAAGTGTTTTAACTCACTCTTATCAGGACGAGATGATCACAAGAAAAGAAGCACCTGGGTAGGGTAGGCACAATACCTACCAGCGACAAGCTTTTCAGGGGGTATAGAGATCTGTCTGAAACCTGAAGAAAATGATTGGCTACAAAGTATTGGGGGAAAACTTAACACCATTTAGTTAAATATCTACAAAATGAAACGTGATGTCAACTAGTCAACTATACTTCAGTTCAGGTTTTTTATAATTACGTGTCAGTTGTATTTAATAGGGGATGTGGATACATTTTTATAAGTTTGACTTAAGGTGGAGTAGAGCCTCAAAAGTCACCATCCACCCCTACGCTCAGAGAAGGTCTTAAAGCAGCCCTGAGAGGTACCTGGAAACCGATTAATTAAGGGAAGAGAAGTTCTCCCATACCCTGCTCACTCATGGGCAAGCAGTGAGCTTTTCTACACCCTCCACCCCACCCCACCCTTTTCTTTCTCCAAATACATTTTATGGAATTCACCAATAGGGAGATTCCACTATAAGTGTCAATCTTCATGTAGATCACCATAGAGAAGGAAATCTCTCCCAACAGACATCTTTGTTAGTGGAAAGGGCACTGGAAAACATGAGAAGATCTATGGTTGAGTCCTGCTTCTCCTACTTAGCGGGAACACCCCTTTCCCAGGACCACCCCAGATGGGCTGGAGGGAAGGCAGAGCCTTCCCCTTATAAGCCTCCCTCTCACAAACCAGTCTTTACAGGCTCACGTTGGAAGCTCTTTCTCCTTGCTTCCTACATAGACTGTGTGTGTACTTATCATAACGTTTACACAACTGTATTAAAATTACATTTTGGGGGGCTTCCCTGGTGGCGCAGTGGTTGAGAGTCCGCCTGCCGATGCAGAGGACACGGGTTCGCGCCCCGGTCCGGGAAGATCCCACATGCCGCGGGGGGGCTGGGCCCGTGAGCCATGGCCACTGAGCCTGCGCGTCTGGAGCCTGTGCTCCGCAATGGGAGAGGCCCCAGCATTGAGAGGCCCGCGTACCGCAAAAAAAAAAAAAAAAAAAGTTACATTTTTGCTCTTTCATTTCCTCCAGA
Organism: Physeter macrocephalus; assembly: GCF_002837175.3. Taxonomy (NCBI): domain Eukaryota; kingdom Metazoa; phylum Chordata; class Mammalia; order Artiodactyla; family Physeteridae; genus Physeter; species Physeter macrocephalus. The sequence goes on along the minus strand of NC_041220.1, from coordinate 24,425,496 downwards.
AGACTCCTGCTTTCTTGAAAAAGGATTATGTCTTATTCTTGGTATTCTCAGCTTCTATCACAGTGGTTGGTACATAATATCCATTAATATGTGTTAGGGACAAAAAAATGAACCTTGCTGCTTCACATCTTGGACACAAACTTATCCAGCTGGGTGGAGAGAGTCAGAGTGGAGACACTGCTATCCCTTTGACAGTCCCACATAGCAATCAGGTTTTAGCAAGAATGAATATTCGATTATTCTCTGGAACACTCTGAAGCCAGCTGACACATGATGTGATTTGCCATTTGCTTACTGTGGCCATTTCCAAATGAGATTATTTACTGACTGTTCTAGTATGACTGTATGGAACCCTACCCAAGACTCCCACTGTAATGGAGATATAATTTTGGAAATCAAAATAAAAGTTATGACCTTATCTTAAGAAAAAAATGAGTCATTTCTGACTGCTGTAATCATAGACTCTCCTTGGCAAAGACAGAAAAAATCTTTATAGGTTTCACTCTCCTGAGCAAAGAATAGGAGCTATATAACACAATAATAGAAATAACAAGTTTGAATTAAGGGAGTTCCTTTTTTTAAAATCTGTTGTGTAAAAATGGATTCTGACAGCTCTGATAATCTAGAGGCAACCTTCAGCCATTCAAGCATTATATGGTGATTTATGTCACAATAAAAAATCATCTACAGGTGCCCCAAGACATGGGGTAAATGTCATCTATAGGATAAAGTTCCTCAAAATAACTGAGAAATTACAGGCTACTTGGTCCAAAGTACGGTCCTCAGTATACTGCATAACATCTGACTTATAACTGCTGCAGATATTTATAATAATGGAATATATTATTTAACATGATGAAGCCTGAAAAGGCTCATTAACTCTAAATTTGATTCAATAACTCCACTTCTTTTCATTTGCAGACGCAAGATTCCGAAGTTCTGTAACATTAGCTTAATTATATGAGCTGTGAACCATCCCTAAATCTAGACTCATGTTTAGTTTAGGGCAAAATAAGTATTAATGTTGGGATTCTTATTTCTAAAATGCTTTTCTGAACAAATTCATTCATCTCCTTTCTTTTTCTTCTTGGGATTTCTAGACTACAGCACAAAGTAGAAATTGTAGAATCATAGAATTTGAGGGGTTGAGGACATTTGAGGTAACAGAAATTAGAAAAATGTGTTAAATGACTCGTCACTATGATAAGCTAAATAGTTCTTGTGAAGGTACCAGAACAATAATTACCTTTATAAATGTCAAAAAGAAACGAATGGCAAATAATGCAACAAAACGAAGGTTAGACCTAAAAGGTGAAAATGGATAGAATGATCAACAATTAGAGACTTGAATTTAATAACTTAAAGTAAATCCAAATCTGAATAGATCACTCGAAGGAAGATGCAAATATTGGCATATAGGAGGAAATTTACTTCAAAATGTGTCCATGCTCGCTCTAGCCCTGTCATGAATCCCAGGCGAGACATCCTCCTTTAAAATTAAGCGCTAACCTTTTTATTGTGATTCTTGGACCTTTTCCTGCTACTCAACAGGTGTTTTGTTTCTACTTCCTAAATGAATAACTCTGAATCTTTACCAAATTATAACCAGCTAAAAATTACCTAAGAAACGTTCATTGAGAAATTAACTTTATGCTATGTTTTCCCATGGGGAGATCCACTTTTAGATTATTTGTAAAGCTTTACCATTATTCTTTTTTATTCTTCTTTGCAAAGACGTCTTATACAATTGTAGGAAACTTGGGATAAGATTCGTTAGGATACCAACCAGCATTTTTCCTGTAATGCAGATTTCTAAATCCTCCAGTCATTTCCTTCCATACCTATTCTTGTAGCAGTTGATTTTCCCTAGCCAAGTAAGCCATGACAGGTTTCAGAGTTTTTCTTTCTTTTTCTTACCTTACGGTGTGTTCTGACTAGCGGGTGTAGAACAGCCGTTTTTCAAATTTTAGAGACCATCAGGGTAATCTGGAGGGTTAATGAAAACAGAGATTGCTGGACCAGCTCCATAGGTCTGGGTGAGCCTGACAACATGCATTTGTACCAAGGTACCAGGTGACGCTGCTCCTGCTGACCTGGAGCCCAGCTTCCAGGATCATAGCTGTAGAATATTAGGAAACAAGGGAAATAAGCAACCAAGGATTGTTGCAAAGTTCTCACAATTGTTGCAAATTATAACAGATGAAAGTAGCTTGGGAGTTAAAAACCAACAACTGGTGTTTGACTCTGGCTGAAATGTCAAGGAAACGAATCCGAAATAAGAAAGATAAGAGTTGGAATAGTTTTCAAAGGCTGAAGATGCAAAAACTTTAAGAGGTCTTAGAATTTCTGAAGCTGCCATCAAAAGCTACCCCCAACCAGGGTGGTCTGCCACCTTGACACCCCCCAATATAGGCTATCTACTTCTTTCTACTCACTTTTTATTTTTATTTTTTTATTTTTTTTATTTTTATTTTTTAACATCTTTATTGGAGTATAACTGTTTTACAGTAGTGTGTTAGTTTCTCCTTTACAACAAAGTGAATCAGTTATACATATACATATGTTCCCATATCTCTTCCCTCTTGTGTCTCCCTCCCTCCCACCCTCCCTATCCCACCCCTCTCATGGTCACAAAGCACAGAGGTGATCTCCCTGTGCTTCTACTCACTTTTTAGATTTATTTTGATCTGCTTTGAGCTGACATTTCTAGCGTGCCATTCTAGAAGGTCAGGTTCTTTTACTGGATTTGTTTCTTTTTTTAATTTCCCAGGTATAGCTCAGAAAATATTAAAATTCTATTCCTGGGATTAATGTTGCTTTCCCTAATGTGCCTCAGCTCTACTGGAATAATTTGTGGTCAAATCCCTTGTGAGCCTTTCTGCCCTCACATTCTTCTTTCCCTATTCGAAGCTTCTGGAATAATAGATAAACAAACAAAAGTGTGGATTCTGGATAATTTTGTCCTCCCTACTCTCCAGGCCAAATGACTAGATATTTAATTACTATCATTAGCAAACAGAAGATAGACTGTCATCTGTCCAGAAATAAAAGCAAAACCATAGTTTTTCTTGAATTACATATAGGTGCCTCAATTGTCCCTGTATATGTCCTGGGTTATTTATTTAAGGAAATGATACATCTAAAAAGAGATCTAAGAATACAACCAATGAGTTACAGCATTGTTTACAATATTAAAAATTAAAAACAAGCAAAATGTCCACCAAGATGGCTTCCAGCTGAAGGCTCCACAGTCCCCTAAATCTTAATAGAATCTTAATAGAAAAATAAAAAGGGTAAGGAGAGAAGGTTTGTGGTTTAAAGCAGGGGATGGCCAAATGTGGTCCACTGCATGTTTGGGTGTACATCACAAGCTGTGTACAAAATGTGTATAGCTGCAAGTTTTCCAATTTTTAAATGGTTGGGGAAAAGAACAATATGTCAGTAATATTTTATGACTTGTGACAATTTTATGAAATTCAAATTTCAGTATCCATAAACAAAGCATTATTGGGACGCAGCCCCACTTGTTCATTTACATATTGTCTAGAGCCTCTTTTTCACCACAATGACAGATTTGAGAAGTTCCAAAAAAGAGCCAGGATGACCCACCAAGCCTAAAATATTTCCTTATCTGGTCCTTTACAGAAGTTTCAAAGATGTGGAAACAGCTTGTTAAACAAAGTAACACCAACTGTTTCTTTGTTGTTGAACTTCCCTCCAGCTCAATGTAGTTTCCCAGCTCCAGTTGGGGGCTATTTTTTGCGGTGGTTCCCAAACTGACTTGACTGAGGAACGCTCCTTTTTATGGAATGTCTCCTACTGTACATATTTTTAAAATGCCATTTTGGGAAATGCTGTTCTGGTGCACAGGCCCTCAAAGTGCGGATGCAAATTTAAGAAAAAAGAATAAAGAGCTAATGGTGAAATTTCAGATATCTGTGAATGCATTGCAAGCATCGCCCAGGGAAAAAGAGAATTTGAGTTCTAAACGTCTCTCAAATTATATCCATGGGAAATACAGATGACTCTTCCTCGGGAATATAACAATGAGGGAAAAATCAACTTTGAGGAAAGAACTTTTTCTGTTGGCAAAATCATCGCACCATCTTTATATTATAAAAAAGAAACGGTAATTCTAAATATGCGGAAATGTCACGGAATAAAATGGCGGTGTTGGCTCAGCAGAATGTTTGGTAAATGTTAGCTAAAAACACTAAGCATGGGCTATGTATAATTGTAATTCTTAAAGCCTCGGGAAGTCAGTAAATGTTACATAATAAACACCATCATCATTTCACCGGGGATTTAAAAACAGGATCAGCCTGTTCTTTCTGAAATAACAAATTCTCCTTTTGTGAAATAATAGTGACCTCCAGTGGCTGTCTTGCTCTAGTGCTTTACATTTTCTCAAACTCTCCTGGAAAAAAAAAATTACAGGAATGATATGCACTCCTTTCCAGATTTTAGATGTTAATCTTTTTATTTAACAAGTTTGTGTCGAGTGTTTGTTATGTTGTCCGCACTGTTCTGAGCAACCGCAGGGAAAAGCACTGGGCTAAGAGTCAGAAGACAGAGCCGTAGGGCAAATAAAAGCTGTTTGACTCTGGACAAGACAGCTTTTGACTTACCTAAGTCTTGGCTTTCTCACAATGCTGTTTTGAGTAACAGTGAAAGCATATGTAGAAGCACTCTTTATACTGTAGTGCACATTACAGAGAGGAGATGGTAATAGGTCACGTATGGCTCCTTCCTTAGAAGTTTGTAAACATGTCAAGAAAGTCAAGATGCTTGGAGTCGATACAGGAATGGGCAACCGCTCAATTCAGACCCAAGAATAGGAGAAATAGATTGCCTTCTGAAAGCTAAAATATGAAGTCAACTCCAAATAGACCAGGAAAAAGAAATATGAAGTCCTCTGAGACTATGGTGATCTCACTGAGGTGGACACCCTTGGTTGTTCCTTCCCCATTCTCCTTTATTGGGAGAGCCTTAGTTTCATTCTAGGGTTCACCTTCCATGTTCTATGAATCACTAGGGGCTCAGTCAATCATACTTCTATGCTCCTTTCCAGTGACTGGATTTGTTCATGGTTATATGTCCCAACCAGGTTGATAGGATCTGAATACTTCCTGGGGGCAGCAGCATGCATGGCCATGGTAAGTTATTCTTGTTATTTAAGAAGTGTTTACAAGAAGTAACCTCCTTCAGCCCCCCATTTTTGAGGGGTTGTTGTCACATTTGCATAGGACACCTGAAGCTTCTGTGGCTATCTATGACTGTGAGAGGAGACATTGATGATGCCCTGAAGGTGGCAGAGCAGAGACATAGAAAGCATCTGAGTCCTTGATAATGTTGCTCCGTGGGCTATGCCAGCCTTAGAACCATCTACCTCTGGACTTTTTGTAACGTGAGAGACAAAGTCCACTGTTTTTCAGCCATTTTTAGTTGAGAATTCTAAGCTAAACTTGCAGCTGAAGACATCCTTACACATTCTACTAGGTGTTGCCACTCTCAAGGTCTCTAGGCTTGGAAATATCTGGACCTTGATGGGTTCCTTTATTTTAATCATCTACTGCATATGCTCAGAGAGTTATAATTAAATATAATGTATACCATAATTTTCACATTAGTGGAACAATTAGGGTTCAGACAAAAGAGGAATCTTTACAAAGGAGAAAGTATTGCTAAAATATCTGTTTGATGATGTGACTGACAAGGGATTAATTTCCAGAATATACAAACAGCTCATACAACTTAATATCAGCTTCATATCAGAACAAACAACTCAATCAAAAAATGGGTAGAAGATCTACAAAGACATTTCTCCAAAGAAAACACACAGATGGCTAACAGGCACATGAAAAGATGTTCAACATAACTAATTATTAGAGAAATGCAAATCAAAACTGCAATGAGATATCACCTCACACCAGTCAGAACGGCCATCATCAAAAAGTCTACAAATAATAAATGCTGGCAAGGGTGTGGAGAAATGGGAACACTCCTACACTTTTGGTGGGAATGTAAATTGGTACAGCCACTATGGAGAACAGTATGGAAGTTCCTTTAAAAACTAAAAAATAGAGCTACCATATGATCAGAAATCCCACTCCTGGGTATATATCCAGAAAAGACAAAAACTCTAATTTGAAAAGATATATGCACCTCAATGTTCATAGCAGCACTATTTACAATAGCCAAGACATGGACGCAACCTAAGTGTCCATCAACAGGTGAATGGTAAAGAAGATGTGGTAAATATATATATATATATGTACATGGAATATTACTCAGCCACAAAAAAGACTGTAATAATGCCATCTGCAGCAACATGGATGGACCTAGAGATTATCATACTAAGCGAAGTAAGTCAGACAGAGACAAATATCATTTGATATCACTTATATGTGGAATCTAAAGTATCATACAAATGAACTTATTTACAAGGCAGAAATAGACTCACAGATATAGAAAACAAACTAATGGTCACCGACGGGGAAAGGGGGAGGAAAAATTAGGAGTTTGGGATTAACAGATACACACTACTATATATAAAACAGAAAAAAAACAAAGATCTACTCTATAGCACAGGGAACCATATTCAATATCTTGTTGAATAGGAAAGAATCTGAAAAAGAATATAGGTATAACTGAATCACTTTGCTGTACACCTGAAACTAACACAACATTGTAAATCAACTATACTTCAGTTATATATATATACCTGAAGATGACATCACCCAGCATTTGTTTTTGTGAAAAGGCACAGAGTTCCTATCTCCTGTCACTATGTGCCAGGCATAAAGTTAGTTACCTCTAGCCACCTTTAGGCTCATTGAGAGGATTAAATGGGTAACTGAATCTGAAACTTAGGTTCTCAGTGAGTAATTGTTTCCGTCTTTTCCTCATCTCTACCATTTTACATCCTTTCACCCATCAAACCTTATGGAGAGTTCACCTTCTCACACAAGCTCTCCCCAAATTAAACTTACCTGTTAATTTAGGTCTCCCGTGCGCTCAAGACAGTGGTCTGAGTTTAGGTACAACTGCTAAGTTTTCTGCTGCATCTGGGCATACACTTCTCTCTAATACACACCAGGATTGCAAGGAAGTTAAGCAAGGCAAAGATGTTGGCCTCCACTTACTTGTGAGTATGTGCGTTCTATCACTCTCTGACTCTTCTCAACCCTTTGCCAGTCCCCCAGTATTTAGCCTTCTCATCTAAACATAGTTGTTACCCAATAATTGATGAGAACTGCCTGCCTTAGCAACCCTACTGACATAAGAGTGCCCTCGCTCTTTAATATGCAAGCTGTGACGTTCCTTGTTAGCTTTATAAAAGCCACTTCCTCTCCCGGAGTGGGGAGGATTGGGTGACTTCTGGCTTCATCTGTTCTGTCTGACACTTATCCCAAGTCTGTCTGTAATTTTCTAATGTTCTCAGGATGTGTTCTGATAAAACTCTCCCCATAACCCCAGTTAATACTAAAAATTTACAAAAGATTATTCAAATACCTGAGGTTTTTTTTTTTTTTTTTTTGTGGTACGCGGGCCTCCCTCCGTTGTGGCGTCTCCCGTTGCGGAGCACAGGCTCCGGACGCGCAGGCTCAGCGGCCACGGCTCACGGGCCCAGCCGCTCCGCGGCACGTGGGATCCTCCCAGACCGGGGCGCGAACCCAGTTCCCCTGCATCGGCAGGCGGACGCGCAACCACTGCGCCACCAGGGAAGCCCCTGAGGTTGTTTTTAATGCTTGAACAGAGGAGTAAACAGGACCACAAATGTATTAAAATGTAACCCAAAGTAGCCATGATTGACTGATACCATGTATACTGTGTCTTTCTTTTCCTGATTTAATAAAAGTACATTTACATCTAAAGAAGAGAAAGTTGGAATTTGGCCAAAGAACTGAGAGCACTATCACGGGGACACAGAGTCCTGCTTTATGTCAACAATTAACGCAGAGCTTCCCCTGTCACATACTTGCTGGACATTCTTGAAATGACTAATTTAATAGCAAAGACTTCATAAGTACATCGTATATGCCTGGGACCTTCCTAAGGGCTTTTACTTTGAATAATTCAATCCTGATTTTTGCATTCAACAATCACAGCAAACTGAGGAGGTGGGTATAATGACGATGTCTGTTTTCCTCATAAGGAAACAGGCACGGAGAGATGGAGAAACCTGGAGATGCCCAATGAAGTGGCAGATCCGGGATCCAACCTCGGGCCACCTCCCACCAGAGCCTGCTCTCTTATCCGTGCATTACACCATGTGAGCGCTCGGTGCCACCGCTCCCCCCATTAGCTATTGATCTGTTCACTAGGCATGCATGAGCACCTACTGTGTGCAAGGAGCAGAGGGGCTGAAGACACCCTAGACATCATCTCTGCTCCAAGCAACACCACAATCCAGTTGGGAAACAAATAGAAAAATAGGTAAAGGAGACCCTACATCCCTCTGGTCTGCTTTTAACCTACTATGTCATCCCCCATCCACCATCTTCTATTTCGATAGGTCAGTGCTCAACTGAAGATTCTGTTGCCACTATTGCCTTGCTCCATTTGTGAGTCTGATAGGGTTGCCATAACAGAGACTGGGTGGCTTTAAAGAACAGAAGTTTATTTTCTCACAGTTCTGGGAGCTAGAAGTCCAAGATTAAGGTGTCAGCGAGATTGGTTTCTTCTGAGGACTCTCTCTTTGGCTTTGTAGATGGCTATCCTCGCCTGTGTCTTCATGTGGTCTTCTCTCTATTCCTATCTATGTCTAAATGTCCTCCTCTTATAAGGACACCAGTCGAACTGGGTTAGGGCTCATTCTAAAGACCTCATTTTAACTTAATTACCTCTTTAAGGACCCTTTCTCCAAATACAGTCACATTCTTAGGTGCTAGGGGTTAGGACTCCAATATATGAATTTGGGGGGGCAGGGAGGACACAACTCGGTCCGTTACATGTATTAGCTCCGCCTCCCTACCAACTTCTCCAAAAAGTACTTTGACATCTTTAATGACTGTAAACCTCCAGCACTTGGAAGAATTAACTTTTCTCAGCTTGAGGCAGGGAAAGAAGAACATAACTATGTGTACTGCAAGAAAAGTGTATAATTAAGATGTTGTGAATGATTCCTGGAGACAAGCCTTTGGTTATTCAAAAACACTGCCGAGAATTGTTTTCACAGGCTAATTTAACCTTCTTCTCATCCCAAGACATTACATATATGTGCACCATGAAGTGAAGTTTATCCTAATAACAAAAAAATAGGTTGAACTTCCCTGTTATATCTCCCAGAAGTGGTAAGTATATCTCAAACATCTTCTGGGGCACAGCAAAATTAAGAGTTTGCCCTAAGAAGGAGGATAAAGTAAATAGAAGGGTTGGGAAGTTCTTGTTATTACATAATTCATAGTTAGACCCATTATCCACTTTAGTGAAATTAAGGGCAGTGCTTCCTGTGGGTGAATTTCACCTTTTTTAACACAAATAAATAATAAAATTGTAGTAAACAATAACAAACATATATTATATAAAATATACTACAATATATAATATAATATAAATAATACATAATATAATTAATAAAATATATAATCTATAGATAATATATACAATATATAATATAATAAAAAAGAAGTGGATGGCACTTTGTAATTTGCAGTGTGTTATATTAAAGTGACAGTGTCACGTTACAGGCTGAAATAATATTCAGATATTCCATGTTCATTTTTCAAGAGGGTACCCAGCACTAACACTTAGCTATGTTCATCTCAAAATTTAATATCTTTAAAAAGAAATTCTCATGTTTTCTTTTCATATGACTGAAGAAAATTTCACAGTGTGGGTATTTAATCCACTCTCCAGGCAATATAACCAAATTCTTAAGTGAATTTCATCCTAGCATTGTCTTACCCACTGAAGAATCCCTGTGGCATAATTCTCTAATAAAACTTCACAGCTCAGACCTTCATGTATTTCTAATGATTCATAGCAACAATTCCCAAATTGCTTGAGAGGGATTAAAAGATTGCTTAAAAGCCATTGTTAGAGAAAATGACAAATTTTATCACTGTGACTAAACTAAATATTTTCTTTGGACATAAATGAAATGTTTGTAAAAGAATACATGGTAGACTTAATATCATGAATTTTTTCCAAGAAATCAGTATTTCCCAATAATATCCACCTGTTAAATCCATTAGAACAGCTTTTCATTTCTAAATGAAATTTAAAGCTGTTATACTAAAGATATTTTCCATGAAGAATTTTATTTTATCATGGGAACACATTTCCTTCCTGGAGGAATTTCAAATTATTTGTAAATACAAGTGTTATAAAGATTAAGAACATCATTTCCTTGCCCATAAAATCCAGACAACTTGGCAAACAAGGAGTCACAGAAGAATTTTTTAAAAAATCTCCCATAATGCCAGAATTGTTCTATTTTAAGGTAAAATGTTAGAATAGATAAAATTTAAGTTTCCTCCTAATACTAATAGTCTTGCAGTTTTTGGATTCTTTCAAAGAGTAAAGTGTAATAATTAGGTAAACCTCTTTTAAAGAAAAACATCTCTTCAGCTTCCAGTGTTGACAAATTACTTTTATAACAATTTACTTAAATAGATTCAAACATAAAACTAGGTTTATTCTTACAATTCTTATACAACTATTTAAAACAAAACTTATTAACAAGTCCAATAATACAAAAAATTAATTTTAAATAACTTAAAATTTAAATTAAAAAATTAATTTAAAATAATAATGATTCATTCATTAATTCCAGAATTGTTTATTGAGTGTGTACTGCATTCCAGGAACTAATCCAGGAGATAGACTTCCAGCAGTAAAGGGTGTAGATGAAAAGCCTTGTAAATCAGAATTTACATTCTTGTAGGGGAAAGTGAGAGCAAGAAAGACAACAAACAAAGTGAGGGGGTGAAGGGGAGAGTCATGTGGATAGGCTGTTCTCAAAGCTTTGCCTTTTCCCCTAAATGAGATGGAGTGCCGCTAGGGGCTTTTGAGCAAAGGAGTGACACCACCTGTTGTGTTTTACCGGATCACTCAGGCAGCGGTGGAGGTAGGCCAGGCTGAAGAAAGGATCATATTTCCAAGTGGATGGTTTTCCTAGAGCAGCACTCCTGGATTCTCTCTTCCACCTTTCTCTGATTGATGAGATTGGAAGAATCATGAAGGTTCAATCAACACTTTCCTCCCCTCCCTCAGGAATCTATCTGCCCTACAGAGAGGGTACCCTCTGAGCCTCTCTCAGTTGTTCAAAAGCTTAGGGAAGCAGGTTCTACCCTGCAGGGAAGTTCTGTTGTTTTTAGGGGTAAGTTTGCTTCATTCAGGGAGGAAATTGTAGCTGGCCTGAGATTTAGTTACTTTGGCCAAGACGGCTGGGTTTTCACCAAAATCCATTTTCACTATCTTGTGAACGTAGGGCTACATTTCCCTCTTTTTCCAACCTTCCTTAGTGTCAGGTGAGGCCATGTGACCGAGTTCTAGGAGGTGGAATGGGAGTTGAACTTTTGTCCGGTCCAGGCACATACAAACCTCCTTTGTAACCTTTCACACTCACTCTTCCCAGTCTATTGGCCAGACATAAAGCCTTCAGCAGAATACTCTAAAGCCCTTGGGGATGATAGAGCCATATTATGAAAGGTCATTGAATGATCTTATTGAAGCCTGCCTGCCAAGCAGGAACAGCCTTACTGGACTTTGAATGAGCAAGAAGTAAACTTTTGTTGTATTAAGCCACTGAGATTTTCGAGTTGGCTTGTTAGCAAAATAGCATTACTTATAATGAATACAAGTCAAATCCTCCAAAGAGCTTTTATCAGTAATAAAACAAATATATTGCCACCATCTGTCTGAATCCTTGTCTATATCTCAATTTGTTCTAATCTTAGAAGGGGAAAGAAGGTGTTATTTATCAATTCCTTAAACCTCCAACAGATTGTATAGTTCTCTTGGTATCAATGATACGGCTGCCTTGCATGGGATATAGGACTTACAAGATGGGTGCCAGCAGGGCCATTTGGTGGGTTTCATGTCTAAGAGTTTTCCAAATTTTGGCCAACATTCTATGGCAACTTTGAGTAGGGAGCAGTGTACGGTCTCATCGCAAATGTTGACTTTTTTTTACCCTTGCATTACACCCTCAACAAGGTTTTCTGTGCACTATATTGCAGATAATTCCAGAAATTGTTGCCTATCATTCCAGGGTGCAGCCCAGTTTCATAAATGAGAAGATGGCCTAACCCACACTTTTAGGATAGTTGATTCATATTACACCGTCACGCCCACACGCTGCCCCCTTTTCCTAAAGAATGAAATTAAAATTCTATGCAAGATGTTGTGAACATTTCTTACGTTAAGCAATTATTTTTTTGTTATAATATAATATTGGGGGCTGGGATAAAAAATGTTGACGAGGTTTCATATAAGGAGTGTTTCACCTACAGACATTTTTCCTCCAAAAGAAAATAGGGTCAAAGTCTCTATCATTTGGATCCATAATGTGACGTGAATTTAAAAATTACTTTGACTTAGTCAACAGGACAAACCTGTTTCTGATTCATTAAATGTGCATCCATAAGTAATACAAAGTAGTCAGTCCCACTGTTGGTTAGATATCTCCTTTTCCTGAATCCTAGAAAGATTTAACCAGCAAACTTAAGTTCTCCCTTCTGATGCATCAGGAAAAGGGACCAATGAGAAGATGATTATGTTCCAATGAGCAGTATGTAGAAGGCAATGGGACACTGAAAATCTCTGAACCCCGGACATCCACTGAGGCAGCTGTGGTTGATGTTCCATTCATCTTGACACGGTGATACCCTGAGACACAACTTGACTCCTCAAAATCTCCACAAGGTATGAAAGTGGGGAACCTGAACCATGGTAGAACCTGAGCATTGGGTCTCCCATAAGATACAGTCATCCAAGTAGACCCTGACCCATGAGAGACATCTATCTTGGGTGAATAGATGGTTGGGCAATTGATACAATTTCTGTCTGTTCCTTTTTGTCTAGACACCAGAAAATGAGACTTTCTTTTTTTCAAACCTGGTTTTAAAGATTATTCAATTTAGTGTGGCCATGGCAAAATACAGCAAGAGTTAAAATAGGCTATAAATCATCGGCTAGCCCACAGCAGTTACTCTGTAATAAAAGGTCAACTATACTACTCACAAGAACACAGGTGTGCATGTGCATACACACATATACATACACACACACTCACTCCTGTTCATTAGAAATGATCCATGTATATTTAGCTATATAGCCAATTTTAAAATTGTCTTCATAATAGCTTTATATTTCTTTGTTGCCTGCCTCATTTTAAGGTAGGCTTCATAATATTCTGCATTTCGCAGATTTTTATTAGTTTGGTCTTATTATTCATGTCAAAAGAAAATATTCATAACTCAATTTGTATTTATTTCTTCATAGGCCAGGGGGTTTTTTTTGATCACTCTAATAATATTTTATAAGCTATTTAAATTCTACACAGTTTTATTTGCCATTAAAAAACTTACATAGCATACCTAATTCAGGCAAAGTTCAGGAAATTATTTAGCTAGTTATAAATATTGCCTAGTGTGAGAATTGAGGTATAACTGTTATTATTTATTAATTTTTAAAAATTCTCACCTTTTTTTCCATATTATTCAAATTATCTATGTTTCTCAACCCAGCTAAACATTAGAAGCACTTGGGTTGCTTTTTTTTTTTTTCCTTTGGCTGAGTTGGGTCTTCTTTGTTGTGCACGGGCTTTCTGTAGTTGTGGCAAGCAGGGGTTACTCTTTGTTGTGGTGAGTGGACCTCCCATTATGGTGTCTTCTCTTGTTGCAGAGCATGGGCTCTAGGTGCCCGGGCTCAGTAGCTGTGGCGAGCGGGCTCTAGAGCCAGGTTCAGTAGTTGTGGCGCATGGGCTTAGTTTTTCCACGGCATGTGGGATCTTCCCAGACCAGGGCTCGAACCCATGTCCCCTGAATTGGCAGGTGGATTCTTAATCACTGCGCCACCAGGGAAGTCCTGGGTTGCTTTTAAAATTACCATTGACCCACCCCAAGTCAACTGAATCCAAATCTCAGATATTACACACACAAAAAAACACAACAAAAGACTTCCTAGGTGATTCTAATAGGAAGCCAGGGTTAAGAATGTTGATTTATTCCAAAGTTTGAGATGGGACCTAAATGAACTGATTTGAGTGTCCTCTCTTGCATAACTATTGTCACCAATAAATCTGTGGATGTGAGTCAAAAATTAAGAATTAAGGGTAGATAAACCCACACACATATGGTCACCTTATCTTTGATAAAGGAGGCAAGAATAAACAGTGGAGAAAAGACAGCCTCTTCAATAAGTGGTGCAGGGAAAACTGGACAGGTACATGTAGAAGTATGAAATTAGAACACTCCCTAACACCATACACAAAAATAAACTCAAAATGGGTTAAAGACCTAAATGTAAGGCCAGACACTATCAAACTCTTAGAGGAAAACATAGGCAGAACACTCTATGACATAAATCACAGCAAGATCCTTTTTGACCCATCTCCTAGAGAAATGGAAATAAAAACAAAAATAAACAAATGGGACCTAATGAAACTTAAAAGCTTTTGCACAGCAAAGGATACCATAAACAAGACCAAAAGACAACCCTCAGAATGGGAGAAAATAGTTGCAAATGTAGCAACTGACAAAGGATTAATCTCCATAATTTATAAGCAATTCATGCAGCTCAATAACAAAAAGACAAACAACCCAATCCAAAAATGGGCAGAAGACCTAAATAGACATTTCTCCAAAGAAGATATACAGATTGCCAACAAACACATGAAAGAATGCTCAACATCATTAATCATTAGAGAAATGCAAATCAAAACTACAATGAGATATCATCTCACACCGATCAGAATGGCCATCATCAAAAATCTAGAAACAATAAATGCTGGAGAGGGTATGGAGAAAAGGGAACACTCTTGCACTGCTAGTGGGAATGTAAATTGATA
>NC_041220.1:24382545-24410068 GCF_002837175.3 Physeter macrocephalus | reverse complement strand
GGGGAAGGGTAAGCTGTGACAAAGTGAGAGAGTGGCATGGACATATGTACACTACCAAACGTAGGGTGGATAGCTAGTGGGAAGCAGCTGCATGGCACAGGGAGATCAGCTCGGTGCTTTGTGACCATCTAGAGGGGTGGGATAGGGAGGGTGGGAGGGAGGGAGACGCAAGAGGGAAGAGATATGGGAACATATGTATATGTATAATAGATTCACTTTGTTGTAAAGCAGAAACTAACACACCATTGTAAAGCAATTATACTCCTATAAAGATGTTTTTAAAAAAAAGAATTAAGGGTAAAGTGATTTGAAATCTGAAGACTACACCCAGATTTTACACTCTCACTAAATATGATCGAATATCAATATCTGAGTTTGACATTTTAAAAATCTCCAAAATGGGGCTTCCCTGGTGGCGCAGTGGTTGAGAGTCCGCCTGCCGATGCAGGGGACACGGGTTCGTGCCCCGGTCCGGGAAGATCCCACATGCCGCGGAGCGGCTGGGCCCGTGAGCCATGGCCGCTGAGCCTGCGCGTCCGGAGCCTCTGCTCCGCAACGGGAGAGGCCACAACAGTGAGAGGCCCACATACCGCAAAAAAAAAAAAAAAAAAAAAAAAAAATCTCCAAAATGACTTCTATAGCTAGTTAGAAATCCAGATACATATACAAATACACACATATATATTATATATGATTATGTATTTCAGTTTTCTCTCTTGTAGTGGGTCCTTGCCAACTATTTGCTTTAATAACACAGAAATAGTTTTATTATAGATCATTACACATTTAGCGTCCTTGTTTGGTGCTTGATAACCAGTTGTGATAGCAGAAGTAATAGTAGTTATAGCACCAAGAGTTAATATTTTTTTAACATATTTATTGGAGTATAATTGCTTTACAATGGTGTGTTAGTTTCTGCTTTATAACAAAGTGAATCAGTTATACATATACATATGTCCCCATATCTCTTCTCTCTTGCATCTCCCTCCCTCCCACCCTCCCTATAAGACTGAATATTTATTTAGTGTTACTATAAGGAAATTACTGTCCTATGAACTTGACATAAGTGAATTTTAGTCTATTTTGTATGCACCCTTATTATCTTCATTTTATGTGCCCCATAGAAATGTGTCTGTTGCATTATGCTTTAATGCTTTCTTTTGAATTTTATAAGGGTTGAAATGCCCATTTGAACATGATTTTGCTTTTTGCAAAAGTATAGTCAGAGACATTATTGCACTACAATAATAATCACAATGAAAATGAATATACTGAAATCAGTAATAAGGAAAACATATATCTCTAAAGACAAATTGTCTTCATTCTTTTATCAAACAAACAAAATTTACTTAACCCAATATGTTTCCTATTATGAAATTTTTACTAAATTCAGCACAGAAGAACAGTAATATATTCTTATATTAATATATTCTTGTGATGGTCACTTTTTTTTTTTTTTTTGGCCACACCGTGGGGCATGTGGAACTTCTATGACCAGGGATCGAAACTGTACCCCCTGCAGTGGAAGCACGGAGTCTTAACCACTGGACCACAAGGGAAGTCCCACGTTTTTCTTTCTACTCCTCTTAATTTAGTTTACTTTTTTACTTCTAATTGGCCTACTTTCTAATATATTTGATTTTGTAAATTGATACCAATTGTTTTCCTAGAATAGGGGCAATACAAATGTGAAATAAATGTCTTTAAATGACCAGGACTGCATTTCAATCTAGACCTTAGAGAAAATTCCATACCTAAAGTTCAGGTCAGAGGATATGTTGCTCTGTCCTATGGATAAAAATATTCTATTATCAAATTTAAATGCTTAGCTGAAGTAGCATTTCTTGTTACTAGGGTTGCCCTGATTAATTAGCTTATCTTTTCCTCTTTCCTTCTTTATTTCCTTCCATATATTTTATTGAGAATCTACTATATGCCAGCTCTTTCTACACTTTAGGAATATAGATAGGGTCTCTGCTTTCATGACACTTTTTTCTAGTATTTAGGAAAGAAACACATAGCCCTGTAGAAAATACTGTCCAAGGTAAATAAATAATCTTTTCCTACATTTCCTCTGATAAAAAAAAATGTATATATAATTATCTCATCCTTATCTTTTGTCACTGAAGGAAGGAATCATCTCTGTCCTGTTTTCTGGTGTCTAAGCATATTCATGTTCCTAAAAGCATCAGTGAACATCACCTAGAAAATTGAGCTTATCAGCAACAAAGTCCTATAGAGAGACAATCTTCTGCATAGAATTCATGCTCATTTTGAACAAGGGACGGGGCTCTTCCAAAGCAAAGGATCACTGAGAACCAGACTCCAAAGCAACTGTATAGCATATGACAATTGCCAATTGTAGAATATTTCAATAAACTCAATCTTTATCACTGTGGCACAGCTGGTGGCAAGGGAATTGGAAAGGTTGGTAAGCTATGCGCTGTGAGGATCAGAATTATGTGTTTGGAATAGTGGATTTTGAGCAAATGCATGTCATGTTACAGATCACAAAATCTTACCTAGTCAAACAGTGTTTATAGTTCTTCACAAAAGGATAAAGCCCACATATATGCAATATGGTGAGGATTCATGGTTTCCCTTTTACACATTTTATTTTTCCTCCAAGTGTTGAGAAAGATAATAATTGAAGGGGGATTTTTTTCCAGGAAGGGTGGTCAGGGGAAATATCTCTGAGAAAATGGCGTTTAAAATTACAGGAAGGGGACTTCCCTGGTGGCGCAGTGGTTTAGAATCCGCCTGCCACTGCAGGGGACATGGGTTCGAGCCCTGGTCCGGGAAGATCCCACATGTTGCGGAGCAACTAAGCCCGTGTGCCACAACTACTGAAGCCCACGTGCCACAACTACTGAAGCCCGCACGCCTAGAGCCCATGCTCTGCAACAAGACAAACCACAGCAATGAGAAGCCCGCGCACTGCAGCGAAAAGTAGCCCCCACTCTCAGCAATGAAGACCCAGCGCAGCCAAAAATAAATGTAAATAAATAAATTTATTTTTAAAAAATCCTTAAAAAACAGAAGTAAAGGAAGAATAGTTTACATCTGCTAATCCCACAAGTTCTCTCCCCCACCCTCCTTCCCCTTGGCAACCACAAGTCTGTTCTCTATGTCTGTGATTCTGTTTCTCTTTTATAGATATATAGGTCCTACTGTATATCACAGGGAAGTATATTCAATATCCTGTGATAAACCCTAATGGAAAAGAATATTAAAAAAAAGAATGTCTCTATGTGTATAACTGGGTCACTATGCTGTACAGCAGAGATTGGCACTACATTGTAAACCAACTATACTTCAATTTAAAAAAAAAAAGTAAAGGAAGAAGCAGTGGCTCTGTGAATAGTGAGGAAAAGAGCATTCTAGGCATGTGCAAAAGCACTGGGACTTTTTTTTGCCCCATTTGAGGATCTAAAAGAAAACCAGGGTAATTTCCTCGTCGTCCAGTGGTTAGGACTCTGCACTTTCACTGCCAAGAGCCTGGGTTTGATCCCTGGTTGGGGAACTAAGGTCCCGCAAGCCACGTGGTACGGCCACAAAGAAAAGAAAACTAGTGCGGCTGAGGTGATGAGAGGAGGGTACCAGCCTGAGGAAAGGGCAGGGATAGCTCACGTAAGTCATGGAATCATTCAGTGAGGCAGGGGGTGGCCCAATCAGATTTACGTTTAAAATTCACTTGAAATGCTGTGTTGACTCCCATGAAGGAGGGAAGCCTTAGTCCAGTTCGGAGACTACTCTAATCATCTTGCTGGGAGGGTCGTAGCCCGGGCTAAGGTGGTTACAGGGGAGATGGAGAGGAGAGAGTAGGTTTATGATTTTTTTTGAAGATTGAATTAATGGAACTGGCTGATGGATTAGATACACAGGTGGGGGAAGGGCAGTGGTGAGGAAAAGGGAGGAATCAAGAACAACTTCTGGCCTGAGTACCTGAGTGGGTGATGGTGTCATTTACTATACGATGGACATAAGAAGGGGGAGAATTAAGAGCTCAGAGCTTGACATAGTAATTATGTGATGTCCATAAAGCATCAACAGGGACATGGAAATTAGGCAACGAGATAAATGAGTTTGAGGCTTCAAAAAATAGGTTCGGGAATCATCAGTTATGAGTAGGTATCAAAGACAAGATAACTAAAACTGGAAACATCACCTAAATAGAGAATGAAATGAAAAAAACAAAAAAGGGGTCACAGCAACCCTTGGGATCTTTAGGAACCTTTAGGCGCAGAGCCCTAAGGAACCCAACAGTTACACGTCACACTGAGGGACCAAAGGAGGAGCTCTGAAGAAACCAAGAAAGGGGAGAGCTTCTCAAGCAGAAGGCCGTGGTCGACCTTGTCGAGTGCTGCTGGGAGGTTACATAAACTGAGGACAGAAATGTTTCCGTTGGATTTGGCAAAGCAGTGGTCCCTGGAGACCGGAAATGTTTCAGTGGGTGATCTGGGCAGAGGACAGAATATAGTGGGTGGTGGATGGAATGGGCTGACAGTCACTATAGCCAGTGTTTTTGAAAAGTTTTGCTATAAAAAGAGAGAGGAAAGGAGGTAGCAGCAGGAGGAAAGATCTATTTTAGGTGATACTTGAGCATGTCTGTGTGCTGATTGGATACTCCGGTTAAAAGGAAGTGATTTATTAGATAACTCATAAGAACCTGCTGTGTAGCACAGAGACCTCTACTCAATACTCTGTAATGGCCTATATGGGAAAAGAATCTAAAAAAAAAAAAAAAAAAGAGTGGATATATGTATATGTATAGCTGATTCACTTTGCTGTATACTTGAAACAACACAACATTGTAAATCAACTATACTCCAATAAAAATTTTTAAAGAAAAGAAGTGATTTATGATGTGGAGAGGGAGACATTAATTCTAAAAGCCAAGTTCTTGGGAAGGCGAAAGGGAACAAGATTCCTAGCAAAAGTGGAAGTGTTGGCCTTGATAGGCGGAAGGGTGTTTTTAGGGAAGATAAAATGAGGCAACGCTGGATGGCTTTTGGATCAGGTGGTGGAAAGATGAGGAATTTGATTCTGAAGGCTTCCTTTTCTCTAAATCAAATTTGAGGTGAGATGGTAAGCTAAGAGTAAGAAACTAAAGAGTGTGTAGAAGGTGTGACAAGAAGAAAGATATGAAAATATTCAAAGGGGAGTGGAAACGTGAACGTACCGAAGAAACATAGTAGCAGTGTCTGGAGATGCCAAGGTGAGGTTTACACCACCAATTTAAAGCAAAATTGATCAGGTCAGTAGTGAGATCTTTGATGATGATAATGACAATTATAATAGTAATGGTAATAATGATAATAATAATAATGGATATGAATGGGAATTCTCCTTGACTCTTGTCACCCCAATGCTCTCACCCCAGGATGAACTGGCTGGCCATGCTTGGTGTCACTTTCCTCCATATTTCATTCTTATTATGTTCAAAGAGGGAAGCATTTCTAGAAAGAGGAAGCCTGTTCTATCAAGTATACTGAGTGACTTGTTTCCCCAACTAGAAATTCCAAGTAAATTCTACAGACCCATTTGGAGACCCTAATAGAATCAAACCTAACAGCAACAATAACAACAAAAGAAGCATATAATTGTAAGTGACGTGAGTAAGAGAATTATTAAATCCACAGAACGTTCCAGTTGGAGAGGTTTGTTGAAATCATCAATTCTAACACCCTCATTTTACAGAAGAGGAAGTGGACTCCAAAGGGACTGATCTGAGCTTTCACACTAGTCATTTGCAGCACTGCGGCAAGAACTCAGACCAGACAGCTCATGTGAAAACTAGCACAGCACCTGGTATATGGGGAAAAAATAAATAGATGCTATTTCCTATCTCTTGTTCCTTCTCAGTGACCTTACCATATGGTGAATGAGTCAACAGAAAAATAGTAATGCCGTCATCTTGCAACAGGTCTGTGTGACTATAGCTCAATGGACATTTAGGTATTAGTATCAAAAATAAAGTAAGTCTGTGCTCTCTATCTGCAGGTTGGTTGAATCTACAGATTCAAAACTCGCAGGTATGGAGGGCCGACTGTATTCACTGTACTACACCACTTTATATAAGGGACTTGAGCATCTGCATATTTGGTATCCGGCAGGGGCTGCTGGAACCAATTCCCCGTGGATACAGAGGGACGTCTGTAAGAGGGACGTCTGTAGGCCGAAATGAGTGATGAGTCATCCCGCAGTCTTGACGTAGATAGCAAATTAGGCACAGAGCTGGGATTAAAACCCTGACACCTGTGCCTTTCTGTCCTAAGGCTGTCTCCCTTAACTGTGGTGCTTGCTGTGTACCAGCTCTGTGGGAATGGGCTTCATGGTAAAAGGGAAATTATTCATAAAAACATCCTTCTAAACAGCCAGCTCTAAGAGGGCAGGAAGAGGGCCTGGATTCTCTCCCATCTGGTAATTTTGACAAAGTACAGTTTACAGCTGCTCGTGACCATAGCACGACTGCTATCGTCAGTCAGCATGCAATTCTCTGGATGTCTTTATCTGTAGATACATCCTCCCCCATCCCAGCCTTCTGGTGAAAGAGGACAAGATGGTCTTAAAAAGGACAGAAAAAGAAAAGATGCCAGTTTTTTTTTAAAATGTGCCCAATGAAAGTAATAGTTTAGAACAAAAACTGAACAACCACGTACAAAAAAATAAGAAGAAGAAAAAAAGAGATGTATAGTGGTGAAAAAGTTTTCTCTTGGTTTTGGCTCAAGTCCCAAGTGAGTTTTTCTAGGCTGACTTTCCATATCTAGCTGGTCAAAAATATCCATGACATAAAGTTGTTTGGAAGGGGATGTGGTTAATAAGAAAGACAAAGAAGCCCAAATTAACTGTCAAAATCATATCAAAGACTGAAATAAGTAGAACTCACTTGAAAATTCAAAGGAGCAAAAAAGAAAAAAAAAAGGTTATTTTTCAGCAAAGTATCCTGTTTTGAAATTCAGAGAGTTAGTAAAGGAATAAAGAGCAAAGAAATGAATATCATTAGTTTCATGCACATTCTCCAAAAAAAGAAAAAAAACACTTAGCCATAAGCTTCCATTTCCATCTGCTGTACTTGCAGCAGAAGTTACAGGGACTTGTGGACTCTGAAAGTTCTTCTGCTTTTCCTGGAGAGCTAGTACGTGGTCTCAGAGAAGCAATACAGCCCACCAGTGTAGCAGGGTAAATTGACTATGGAAGTACAAATGAGGTAAAAATGACTTGACGGGAGCTGAAGTGAACAAAGGAATTAACCAGAGGCACACAAAGTGAAGTTACAAATCAAAGTCAAGTTAACAAACAAGATGGTGAATATCTAAGACAAAGAGAATACCAAGGCAATAGGATAGCCCTTAAGACCATAGCCTGGAGACTTCCCTGGCGGTCCAGTGATTGAGACTTCACCTTCCAATGCAGGGGGTGCAGGTCCGATTCCTGGTCAGGGAGCTAAGATCCCGCATGCCTCGCTGCCAAAAAACCAAAGCATAAAACAGAAGCGATATTGTAACAAATTCTTTAAAATGACTTTTAAAATGGTCCACAAAAAATAAAATAAAAAAAAAAATCTTTAAAAAAAAGACCGTAGCCTGATCTTCCAGTACTGGTCAGACTTCCAGTACAAAAGCCTCACCCTCCACCCCTTCTGCCCTTGCTAGTTGTATGACTTCAGGCACTTGTGTAATGGGACTAAGCTCATTCTGAGAATTCAATAAGTCAGTCTATGTAAAGTGCTTAGAACACACAGTACCTGCATATATATTAAGTGCTCAAATCTTTGTTACTGTTTATTATTCAACACACTGGTGGATGCTCTTGTGGGCCAGACATGGCAGCAGATGCTTGGAATATGGCAGGCACTAGAAGTCCTGGAGGAGAAGCTCTGCAAGCCTAGGCCTCTGTAGGTTACCTGCAAACCTGGCTCAATCATTCCTATATTTTGTTATTTCTATGTAGCATTACTTGCACTCACTGAATTCTTCTTATGTGTGTGTTTTTAAAACTACCGCCCACTAACTTCACAATTCCCTTGGATGATTCGGTCCATCTCTAAAACTAGACTCTAAACTCCTTGAGAGGAGGGCTCCTGTCTGTTCCTCAGCATCCAGCACAGGGCTTAACACAAAGAATGCAACCATACATACAAAAATGAACAGACGGTCTTTCTTTAAAATTTTTTTGGACGTTACATTTTCTAGACTTATTTCCTCCTACTCCTCTTGTGCTGACCTCCGTTGGGGACTCACTCTTCTTTGTGCCCTTTAGGATCTTCCAACAGTCCTTGAAGGAGACGTAATCACTCCAGTTTTAAAGAGAAAATTGTGGCGCAGCACATGGCAGGACCGAGATCCTAGTCTGGTTCATCTGCCACCAAAGCCCCACGCCTCCACCCCGCACATTGCACCTCCAACTCCAAGCAAACGTGGAAGATGGGGAAGACGAAAACATCGTTGGGACAGCCCATAGGAAACCAGACACCACAGGATATTACTTCACAGGAAATGGATTTTTTTTTCTGGCCGTGCCTCGTGGCTTGCAGGATCTTAGGTCCCCAGCTAGGGATTGAACCTGGGCCACAACAGTGAAAGCACCGAGTCCTAACCACTGGACCACCAGGGAACTCCCAGGAAATGGATTTTTAAAATAATAACACCAGCCCTCACATGTAAAGTAAAGTGAATCACCTATTGTATTTTGAGAATTCTTCCCCCTCTACAAACATATGGAAAATATATATATATATTTTTTCTTGTTTTGTTTTTTGCGGTACGCGGGCCTCTCACTGCTGTGGCCTCTCCCGTTGCGGAGCACAGGCTCCAGACGCCCAAGCTCAGCGGCCATGGCTCACGGGCCTAGCCGCTCCGCGGCATGTGGGATCTTCCCGGACCGGGGAATGAACCCGTGTCCTCTGCATCGGCAGGCGGACTCTCAACCACTGCACCACCAGGGAAGCCCCTGGAAAATATTTTTAAAGAGTTTTCCGTCTTTTCAGTCATGGGGATAGTTATTCAGGAGCTTATTGTGAAGAAAGAACCTACCCTGAAGAATGAATGGGCATCAATTTTTTAAAATTGCAATCAATCAAATCAAATGAAAAATACAATATGAATCAAATCTTGTATATTGAAACTTTTCCCCATTAAACTTTTATTAAGCCATTAATCGTGTATACGTAGGAGGAATTGTATTTTCAAATGATTTAATTCATTTTTTAAAGTCTACAGTAGAATGCCCTTTGAACACGTGGTGCACATGAATGGCAAGATGCCAAAGCAAAGCAGCGTCGAGGCTGAGAGCTTCGTAAAGTCTAATTTGCTGGCATTTGGAGAAATGGGACCCTGCTGTTCTCTGCTGGAGCTGCTCTTTATTTCTGACTCAGACACATATAGGTTGCATGCATTTAAGTCAACTCCGCCTCTACCATTTATGAAAACTAGAATACCTCTACACACCAAAGAGACCTGGGGAGACCTACTCATTCTATCCGGCCTGGGCTGCTTGGCTGGTAGAGAGAGTTCCCCCTCAGGTGGGGATCCCCATGAAGCTGTGTTCTGGTGATATTTCTTTTATTTCTAAAGAAAGTTTAAATGCTTTTAATCATTTTTCAATTTGTCCTCTATTGAAAATGTATGGATAAGGCATTAAATTTATTCAAAATAGGCCCCTCCTATAATTCTTCAACTAACTAACTGAGAATACCTGTGGATATATATGAATTTATTACCATGGTGAACATGGTAGTGTGTGCTTAGTGTTCATGGGTGATATTGATCAGAATGTTTCCAATGATGTGGCCAGGTCACACTGCCATCTGGCTGTTTTCCTTTGTGCTTACTTGCCGTGTTGCTCTTTGCTGAAGTTTCTGAGGAATGTACCTAGGAGTTGGCCCAGACCTTGTTTTTGTAGAGATCTTTCATCGGGGCTACTTTATTCTGGTGATATTTCAGAAACAAATACTTGAAGGAGCTCACTTTACTCTGGGGCATGGTGTATTAAGTGAGGCCAACCTTTGGAAAAGCAATCTGGCCATCCAAAATATGTGTTAATAACTTGAAAACCGTTAGCGTGCTTTGATCCAATAATCTACCTTCTGGAATTCTATGCTGAGGCAAATTACATGAAATTGCCATTTGGATATCTCTAGGCACCTTGGACCTAACATATTCAAAACTCTGGATTCTTATCCCAACCAACTCCTCCTGCAATCTCCCTCATCTCAGAGAATGACCCCTCCATTCTGCCAGTTGCTTAGGCTCCAAATGGTCGAGTCCTTCTGGTATTCTCTCTTTCGTTCACACCCCATTTCAAATGCACCAGAGAATACTGTCTGCTCCATCCTCAGAATACATCAAGGCTCAATCACTTCTCACCATGTTCATCGCCACCTTCTTGGCATAAGTCACCATCCTCTGTTTCTGAATTATGGCTATAGCTCCCATTTGTTCTCCTTGCTTCCATACTGGCTCCAATACAGTCAGAATAAACTTTTAAACACGCATAGTCCGCATGTCAGACTATGTCACGTCCTGGCTTCAAACTCTCCAAAGGTTTTTCCTGTCACTCAGAATAAAATCCAAAGAGTTGATAGGCCTCTCATCTCTCTGATCTCATCTCCTTCTCTCTCTCTTTCTCACCCTTCTCCATTCTCAGTAGTCTCTCTGCCATTCTCCAAGCACATCAAATACAATCTCCCTTCAGGACCATCGTGTTTATGGTGCTCTCTTCCTAATACAACCCGTCCCCCAATACACATATGGATCCCTCATGTCTTTCAGGATTCTGTTCACAATTCACCTCATCAGAGCAGTTGATCCCAATGTAACATAGCACCTTATATAAAATAGGTCACCCTGCCTCACTCTGCTGCCTTTTTCTTCATAGAACTGTTATTGCCTGGCATAATCTACAACT
This sequence comes from Physeter macrocephalus, assembly GCF_002837175.3. NCBI lineage: Eukaryota > Metazoa > Chordata > Mammalia > Artiodactyla > Physeteridae > Physeter > Physeter macrocephalus. Next base: position 24,399,160 of record NC_041220.1, on the reverse strand, counting down.
TAAAATTTGTCTGTTTCTCCCACCCCAAAATGTAGATTGTATGAAATTTATCTGTTTGAGTCCCTACTGGATACCCAGCTCAGTGGTTCAAGTAGCACTACTGGAAAGAAGAAGCATTGTGCTGGAGGGGAATCACCAGTACAAGGCTGGAAACAAATTAAGACCCATGCCCCAAATGGACTTTTTAGTTTATCATGAATTGGACTTCAGCTCCTCTGAAATAGTGGCTAGTGGAAATCAAGATCTTAGAGATTACCATTATTCTTTTCTGAACCATTTAAGACCAACATGCAGACAGAGTGCTTCATCCTACTAAATAATTCAGCGCACATATCCCCCACATAAGGACATTCTTCTACATAGCTACAGTATAAACATTCGAATCAGGTAATCAATGTTTATAGGACACTACCATCCAATCCACAGACCTCATTCAATTTTGCCAACTGTTTGTTTTTCCTATCTGGTCCAGGAGCCAATCCAGACTCGTTCGTTGCATTTCGTTGTCATGCCTCTTAAGTCTCCTTCCATTTGGATCAACTGGTTTTTCTATCTTTCTCTGTCTCTCATGAGCTTACAAGTTTTAAAGAATACGAGCCTGTCATTTTTTAAGATGCTTCTCACCCCGGGTCCATCCAATGTTTCTCCATGTTCAGACTCAGGCTGTGCATTCTGAGCAGGATGCAACAGAAAAGAGGCTGCGCTCTACTCAGCACATCACGTCAGGAGGCACGTGATGTGACTCTTCCCTTCTGACAATGCTCATCTTGATCGCCTGGTCAATTTGGTGTCTTCCAGGTTCTTTCCAATAAATTCCCCCCTTGATCAATAAGTATTTTTCAGAAGATGCTTTAAGACTAAGCTGACATCCTGCTTCATATCAAACACCCCCCCACCAGCCTTGGCATCCACCGAGGACTCCTGCCAAGAATCTACCAACATTGCCAAATGGTGACTTACTATTTCCACTAATCTTATTAGTTGGCATTATTCCATAAGAAATAGCTCTCCCTTTTTTTCCATTTATTTATTTATTCCATCATTATTTATCTATTCATTTATATTGGCATGGATTCATGGATTCCTGTCTTATCCAATAGGTTGTAATCAGTTACTATCACGATTTATTTTGATACTCAAATTGTCCCAGATTTGGCCAGTGGGAGCTCCTTCCTGCTGGCTCATGTGTCCTTTTAGCATGTTCCCATCACGCTTTGAGCACTTCCTGTAAAAGTTTCCAAGCTTACTTTGTACATTCCCAGCCCGAGTACTAGAATCAGCCCTGGTTCCATTTAATGGAGGATGGTACTTAGAAACCAAGATCTTCTGGCCACTTGATGTGTCCATTGCTCTGGCCTCTGAATGAAAATAGATATGGTGTATATGTGTGTGTATATATATATATACATATATATATATATATAATGATTTCACACTCATTTTGAATCCAATCCAACACCTCAGGGTTCTTTATGAAGCTGAACAGGATCCTGTAGGGCCCTCCTGGGTACAAATCCTTTCCGTGTCCCCCGGTTTTTTGTTTAGTAAACTGGCTTCATTCAGCCTCCTCGACCTTCCCTGGGTTCCAAAGGGCAGATTCAAATAGTTGCTTATCAGGGAAGGAGAAAGAAACAAAGGAGGAGCAGCCAAGAAACAACAGTGCAGCAACGGGGCAGGGTCCTGGTTCCTCCTCAAGGAATGTATATAACAATATCTTTGAGTTCTTCTGCAGGAACTAAGGCCCCTACCCAGGTGGAGGATGGCAACTTCAGGCTGAGCACAATATTGCTGGAACTCCGCTCACCAGCTCTGTTACCTCACCACCAACCAATCAGAAAGAAGTCTGCACACAGGGGACAATAATGAAGACCCTGACCCCTTCCCCAAATGATTCTCCCTTTAAAACTTTTCATGGTCAAGCAGAATCTTTGGAATTGGTTTTTGGACACGAGTCTGCCTTCTCCCCAGGTTGCTGGCCTCCTGAATAAAGCAACCTTTCCTTTCCAACCAACACCTGTCTCTCGGGTATTGGCTTTTGAGTGGCAAGCAGCAGAACCTGAGTTCGGTCACATTTATAGCTTTCTTTCCTTCCATATTCGTAAATTCCTTCTCCCACGCTAAGAAACCTGGCTCCCATTATATTTAATATTTTACTTATTGGCCCAATGTCCCTGTAATTAATCAGTCTCTCAGCCAGGATGCTACCTCCTTGATCCTGCCATCTTCTGAGCCTCTAACTTTTCCTCTAAGGGAAAAAAACGACAGGGGTCGTTGTGCATTCTTAATGACACAGATTCACTAAGTTTTGTGGCTGGAGAAAAACTGCTAAGAGACAGAGAGATATGGGGAACCACTTTGGTTTGTGAGACATCTGTACAAAACCTCGCTGGGGGGTTTTAGGCAAAGGACTCAGATCTCTGGTGGTTCAGGAACCAGCAGCCAGGCATTCTTCACTTTTGCCTTTTTGGCATTAGGCACTATAAAAAGCACTGTCCCAATTGCCTAGAAGCCTATTTTCTAAAATGAATAAGTTAGGGAAATACACAAACCCAGCACATCCAATACCATAGAGACAAATGCTTCTAAGTAGTTCTTTTTGTGCCTGCTTCTAATTTGGGTATAGCTGGGATTCTTTGCTCTCCCCTAACAGCCACCAGCTGTTCGTACTGCTTCTGGAAAAACAGCAGTTGTACTGGTGGACAGCCATTAACAGATTTCTGTAAACATGCTAACTAAGGTCCTGGGGAAAAGGTGGACTTTTGTTTTCATCATGAATGGGTCCTGAGTTCTCTGAAAGATTGCCAGTTGGGAAGTACAAGGTGGGTGATTAAGAACCATCACACAAATTGCTTTTGAGATGTGACAGGTATCTCGAGCCAAAGAAACTGTTGGTGTGAAAAGATAACCGCTCAAACATTTAACTGGTAAGGAATTGTGCTGTGTCAAAGTTTTAAGAACGCGACTCTAGAGGGGCTGTACTCTCCACTAACTAGCTGTAAGCTCTATGCACAACTGGAGAATATCCTATAAACAATGATAACCCAAACAAACCTGCCTTGCCTATTGATGCTCTAAGTCCTCTGTTACCAGTCATGACAACCAGAATAAAACACAGTGAAGAAATAGCTCACCCAATTTCTTTTCTTACAGAGTTAGAAAACACTCATTCTATAGGAAAACAAATGTCACATGTTTGCTGTCAGAGGGTAAGAAAGAAACCCATTTCTATACTCATTCTAATACAGTGCAGCATCAGCTTGACCTGGGAACTTGTTAGAAAAGCATATTCTGGAACCCACCTCACATGTACTGAATGAGAAGGGCCCATCAGTCTGAGTTTTAACACACACACACACACACACACACACACACACACACACACACACACTGGTGACGGTGATGTACATTTAAATTAGATAGTCACTGCCCTAGATATTCCTGGCGTGGTGTTCGAAGGACCCAGCTACCAACTAACCTTACCAGTTGGCCCTAGGATGGGTAATTAGGGAAAGTTGTTTATGAGAGATACACACATTTCTCTACCTTTGAGACGCAGGAAGTTGTTCCTCTCTTCATAGGTCAAGCGGTCGCTTCCCCTTTTGCCTCCAGCTGGACCACGTCGCAGATTAGGTTGAATTTGAGACCCGGCAGGGGTCGCTGCTGCCCATAGAGAGGCCGAGAGAGCGTGGTAAGAGAAGCCTAGAATCTTTGACATCACATTAAGCTCCTCCTTGCACGCACACATTAGACACACACACACAAACATATACAGACACACACACACTCACGGACCGCGTACTCTTCTCTGCCGGCTTTGCTCCCGCTACTCCCGAGCCGGCCCCTCCCGCGGCAAGTGTGTGCCGGGCGCAGCCCGAGGGAGCCGGCGCACAGCAGGGGCGGCCGCCGCGCCCCCAGCCGGACCCGCACGCCCCAGCGCTCGGCGACGGCAGCCGGGACTCCTCGCCGGCACCCCGGGCTCGGAGCAGCCGCGCCCGCCCGCGCCGGGGCTGCAGGGCGCCGGGCCGCCGCCCCGCACGCTCCCGGGCCCCCCGCCACCCCTATGAGAGAAGGAGAAGCCGGGCGAAGGAGCAGGACGCTCGGCAGTTGGACTCCGCCGCAAGCCCGGAGCGCCCCCTCCGCCCGCGCCCCGCCGGCGCCCGCGAAGCGAGATGCAACCGCCGCGCTCCGGCTGAAAAGGGAAGGGGCCGGCGCCACCCGCTCGCTCGGAAGCCGGTCCCCGCGGCGGCTGCGCGTCCCGGCCGCGGCCCCCCGGGCCCGGGAGTGAACAGGAGCGGGAGGAGGAGAAGGAGGACAAGCGGCCGGCCCGGCGTTGGCCGGGGCTGGGGAGGAGGGACGGCGCGGGGGGCGCGCGCGGGGGGCGGGGAGGGGGCCCCGGCGGATAAAGATGGCACTGTCTCTCATCCAAGCGTGCCGCAGCCTGGCTCTCTCAACATGGCTGCTTTCCTTTTGTTTCGTGCATCTGCTCTGCCTGGACTTCACCGTGGCCGAGAAGGAAGAATGGTACACCGCCTTCGTGAACATCACCTACGCCGAGCCCGCGCCGGACCCCGGGGCCGGGGCGGCGGGCGGCGGCGGCGGCGGCGGCACCGCCGCCGAGCTGCACACCGAGAAGACCGAGTGCGGGCGCTACGGGGAGCACTCGCCCAAGCAGGACGCCCGCGGGGAGGTGGTCATGGCCAGCTCGGCCCACGACCGCCTGGCCTGCGACCCTAACACCAAGTTCGCCGCCCCGGCCCACGGCAAGAACTGGATAGCCCTCATCCCCAAGGGCAACTGCACGTACAGGGATAAGATCCGGAACGCGTTCCTGCAGAACGCCTCCGCCGTGGTCATCTTCAACGTGGGCTCCAACACCAACGAGACCATCACCATGTCCCACGCAGGTAAGCGGCCCCGGCGGGCGCGGGGCGGGGGAGGGGAGCCAGAGGGGGATGGAGGCGCCGAGAAGGATCCAGCGCCTGCCTGCCTCCTAGCTCCTTCCTGCGAAGTCCGTGCTTTGCGAAAGACGCGTCTCTGTTCCTCGGACCTACTAAGTTTTGCTCTGCGTCACTTCGTGGGGTTTACAAAGAAGAGAGGACTAACAGCATTGGGGGCACCAGAGAATGCGTTCCAATTAGCATAGCGCCACTCGGACGAAGGTTGGCCGAGGGGGGCTGACTTTACCGAGGAGGATCTGGTAGGTGGGGTGTGGGGGGCAGGGTTCGGATGTTGTCCTCGGCTAGTGAGCGGCCCCGCACCTGTTTGGAACCGCGAGATCTGATAACTCAGCTCTGCACTTGGGTGTGTGCATCAGGTATACTCCTGAGGCCGGCGTCTGTGTATCAGGAGGCGGGTAGGGTTACTGGTGCTGGCGCTCGTCACTGCCGACTTGCTCAAGTCGGGTTTCAGCTCTTGGTGGCAGATTGAGTACCGCTCCCCCGACCCCGCCCCGCGCCGCCCGCTGGGTTGACGCGAGTCATAAATAATACCGAAAATCCTGTGCTCTGCCAAGCTGTCATCCAGAGGAGCTGACAGGCGAGGACGGTGGTAAAGAGTAACAATCCTCAAAAAGCCACCAAGAGCATGGTGGCCATAAAGATATGACTGCTTTTACAGTGTTGCATTATCCTTTGCCCGCTTGGGAGGTTAAATATGCTGAAGGTTTTCTTTACGGCGAGAAAGAGATTTCAGGGTAGAAAGAATATGCTTTTCGTAATGATCGCAGGGTGCCGGGACGAGAAGTCCATGACTGTCCTAAAACTCGCTCTTTCCCCGTGTGCCTGACATAACAGTGCTTCCGTGGTAGGAACAACAAAGTCCTCTCCAGGCTTGTCAGCAAAAGCAGCTCGTTTTAGCAGCCTTGCCTCCTTGAGTCCAGGGTTACTTCTTGTTTTCTGTGCATCCGGAGAACCTTGCCCTCCTTCTCCAGAGAGGTTGCTGGGTTTGAGGCTGTGGCATCCGGAAGGAGAAGGAGGGAGTGGAAGTGACAGATGCATTTTCTGACTGGAGTCACCGAATCAAAACATTACCAAAAGCTGGCTTTTAAAGAAAATAAACAGTTAATGCTACTGAAATGGAGTACCAAGCTTTGGCCACATGGGGGGTGGTGCATTCTCTGGGGACAAGTTTTCATTCCCAGAGCTCAAGTCACCCATTAGGGAAATGTACAGTGGGTTTGCCTTTGGTAGTCAACGCCAGCTGTTTCAGACAAGGAACGTGTCAACCCTAATGCAAACAGGTGGAGTGGGGAAAGGTCAGTGCTTCTAACACAGGGGCCAAAGATAATGCAGTGCACTAATTCATGAAGAGGAGGAAGGGACAGTTAACTTCTTGGAAAAGTTAGGCTAGAGCACTGAGGCACATTTGGTATACTTTCTTGAGCTCAACAGTTTTGTAAGTGAAAAGATGGTACTCTGACCTTGAGTCATAAGAGCACTTCTTAAACTTTATGACAGTCAAGGATTCGGAGGACTATGGAAAGAGCGTTTTAAGTCATGTAAAGTATCTTTAAAAGCATATTTAATATATAAACCTCGGTGGGGGGAGTGTGAAGGAGGGTTTTTGTTATTCTTTAAACTCCCAGAAGATTGTTAGCTGACTTTGCAGGATCCTTTAAATGTTTCTTTTTGCATATGCATGAAATCAAACTCTGCAGCTTGGAGCACAAAGTTAAGAGGCATCATTTGTTCCTGTGTAAAAAGAACTGCCAACACATTGGGTCAGTTAATGGCTCGCCTGTTTTTAAAGGAAGCCATAAGCTGATTTGCCACACAAATGATGCTTGATTAAGATGTAGTGAGGATAAATAAAGGGCTTGGTAATAATTTGGAAGTTAGACTAAAAAAGTCAAGAAAATTCTCTACTGTCTAACTGTTCTGTTTCCAAAAATGTGTTAACGTTGTATCTGCTAATAGCCATGAGGCTTCCATATTATCGTTTGATGTATTGCCACATTAGGAGACTGGATTCACTTTAGTCAGAGATTGCATTGATTTCTGCTAAAGTCTCATTATAAGGAGATCCGTGACAGGGTGGCTTGGCGAACCTTTCACTTTTAACTTTTTCTACCTGAATGTGAACCAGTGCCAGCACTGGTCTGGCTGTCAGTATGTTACACTTAGCTCTAGAATGTGAAGGCTTTACTTTTTCTAGTTGAATTGAGAATTCTGACTCAAATTCGTCTTAGGAAATGGTGTACATTTTAGATGCTAATCAAATATTCTTATTTTGTGAACACGGGATGCAATATAACAGAGGATCCTTACACTTGTGAACTTTTTACTTCAGTCTCCAAAAAGTGAACATCAGCCTTTGCATTTTAAAAAAAATCTCACCTCTCCTCTAGATCCTTTATTTTCAGCACTGATAGCTTTCAGGTGAGGAGAAAGTCTGAATTTAGTGTTATGCACCCCACTGTGTAATACCTATGCATTTGCGGTGATGTGACCCCAACACACCCACTATCTTGAAATTCAGTTAAATAGGAATCATTTCCCCTTCCCCTTTCCATAGAGCCTTTCTTTCTGATTTTTCCTTTCCCGCTTATGATTTTGGGTTTCTGACACTTCTGCAATTATGGTTTCTCATTCACAAAGACACAGATTATCCTGGGATAGACTAGTAGCTTTAGTTTGTAACCAGTTCTTTTAAATCTCTTTAAAAATATGACCACATTGAGAGAGAGTTCACATAGCATACGGTTCACTCATTTAAAGTATACAGTTTAATGGTTTTTCCTCTGCCAACAGAGTTGAGGACCCTCACCACTGATTCCAGTAAGAAACCCTGTGTCCATTAATAGTTACTCTTCATTACTCTCCAATATACCAGCCCTAGTTAACCACTAATCTCCTTTCTGTCTCTGTTTGCCTATTCTGGACATTTCACATGGATGGAATCAAGTAATATGTGTCCTTCTGTGACTGGCCTCTTTCACCAGCATAATGTTTTCAAGGTCTGTCAATGCTGTAGCATGTCTCAGTACTACATTCCTTTTTGTTACCAAATAATATTTCCTTCTATGTATATACCACATTTTCAAAATTCATCAATTAATAGACACTTAGGTTCTTTCCACTTTTTGGTTATTATGCATAATGCTGCTGTGAACATTCATGTACAAGTTTGTGTGTGGACATTTCTTTTGGGTACACAGCCAGGCGTGAAATTTCTGGGTCATATGGCAACTGTATAGCTTAAACTTTTGAGGAACTGTGCGATTGGTTTCCAAAGAAACACACCATTTCACAGTTCCACCAGCAGTGTAGGAGGGTTCCAATTTCTCCACATCCTCATCAACACTTGTTGTCATCTATCTTTGATTTTGGCCTTCCCAGTGGTGGTGAAGTGGTGTCTTCATTGCCGTTTTTGTTTGCATTTCCCTGATGACTAACAGTAACTTTTGAACGTAATCTTAATTCTTCCTCTGCTTTTCCTTTTTCTCCTTTTTCCCTTGCTCGCCGTTATTTGTTTTTTCAGCTCAAACACGTTTTGTCTTAAAGAAGAAAGGAGATTAATAGAGAAAAGAGATCTACCTCTTCCAATTATGAAGGAAAAATAAAGCCCATGGACCAGAGACTTTATATGTCCCCTCTAAAAGGATGTGAGGAACTGCATCTTTCGTGCTTTGGAGAGCTTCTTCCCAGGTTGGCTTTGTGAAAGAGCAACAGGAGGGCTTGAGTAAAAAGCTATGTAGAAATCCAGCCTCCACCTGAGAGCCCAGAAGTACACTTCCAGGTACAGGTAAAAGCAGCCAGATCCAGGGACTTCCCTGGTGGCACAGTGGTTAAGAATCCGCCTGCCAATGCAGGGGACACGGGTTCGAGCCCTGGTCGGGGAAGAAAGCACGTGCCGCGGAACAACTAAGCCCGTGCGCCACAACTACGGAGCCTGTGAGCTACAACTACTGAGCCCGCATGCCACAACTACTGAAGCCCACATGCCTAGAGCCCGTGCTCCGCAACAAGAGAAGCCACCACAATGAGAAGCCCATGCACTGCAACGAAGAGTAGCCCCTGCTCGCTGCAACTAGAGAAAGCCCGCACGCAGCAACAAATTAATTAATTAATTAATTAATTAATTAAAAATAAAAAGGCAGCCAGATCCAAATGATCTCCTTGGAGCTGGTCAGATGCCTGTGAACCGTGAAGTGCACTCTGAGGGAAGTGATATCAGCCATTTCTAGAGGCGCTTGGGGAAGTGGTAAGTTAGGAGTTTGGCCTCTCGCCAGCCCCTTGAGTTTGTGTCCTGCTCCTGCTACTTCCTCACTGTGGGTCTTTGAGCAAGCTAGCCTCTCAGGGCCTCAGTTTCCTCATTTGTGAAATGGGGGAGCCTCAGTTGTTTGGTATGAGAGTTAAATGGGTTCACACATGTACAGTGCTTGCGTCTGTAGCTGGCACCTAGCCCTCAATCCATGCTAATCCTATAGGCCTTGCGCGCAGTGACACACAGGAGCTCCTGCATGGATCACCAGACCCCGGGGGCTCGCTGAGGCTCTGGCAGCCTTAGGAAAGAGCTCTGGATTAACCCTCTCCTGCTTTAGACACCAGAGCCATCGTGCCAGTTTCTCTTTGTGGTTTCTGTGATTCGAGACAGAGTGTCCCAGCTCCCTCTGATGGCTGGTGAACATTTGCGGATTCTCCTGTGGCATTTGTGCTTTCTCTTGGGTTAAACTGAAATCTCATCAGAGCAATATGAGATGTGTCTGTATATGGTTTACGTATATTTATATGATAAACATGGTAGATCGGTGTTTGGAGGTGGTTAAGTGTCTGAGTTGTGACGTTGAAGAAATGATGCATTTTCTTTTTTCCTTTTTTGAAGAGTGTGTTTGCTATCTTCTCATCTTTCACTAGTACATAGCTAAAGGAAAAGGAGGAAACTAAACATCTAGGAAGAACTTTTGAGAGCCTGGATTCCTAATAGTAACTTAGAGATGGAGCGAGGGAGGAGATGGTTGCAGTAACTATGCAGAAAATAAGCTCAGCCCTTGGCGAGGAGGAACCCAAGATGGAGTATATCTCATGTATTCTAGGACCTTCTCCAAGGTTGGAGGAGAAAGCATAGGAGATGTACTGAAGCTCTTTCCTGTGTAAGTGGGTGCTAAGATTTTAATTCATTTACATTTACTTTTACTTTAATTCAGCTACATTTACTTTAACGGATGAAGTCCACCTTTGCCTTAACCTCTGTAAAGGAACTAGCTGCTAGAATTTTTTTTTTTTTTCAGGACTCATGTTTTTTAGAGTATTTTTGTGCAGTTTTGTTTTACATTTTCCTTTAAGTAATATGTTTACCTCTCTTCAGCATATGGTAGCCCTCTGCCTGTGTGGTGCTTACTCTGTGTCAGGCATGTTATAAGCACTTTGTGTACTAGGTCATTTAATTCTCACGATAACACTGAGCGGTAGGTACTGTTATTGGCCGCTGTCCGGGAAACTGAGGCTTAGACAGGGGAAGTGACTTGGTCATGCCGGTAGTAAGTGATGGAACCAGGCTTGCAAACCTGAGCAATGTCTCCTGAGTCTCTGCTCGTAGCTGATGCTCCATATACTTTCCCAACTTGAGAGGATACTATACAGACTAGCTGTGGACAGTGATGACTTCCTGATGGAGACAGGAAGTGATCTAAAGCTGATGCCCATTTCAGAATACTTTAGCACATCTATCAACCAAATGCACTTTGGTTGAAGGGCTTTTTTCTTCCTTCATAACTGGAAGAGGTAGATCGCTTTTTTCTATTAATCTCCTTTCTTCTGTAAGACAAAACATGTTTAAGCTGAAAAAACGAGCCTTGCAGACTGCATTTTTGCGACAGGAGAGATGGGACCTTATGTTTGGGGCTGCTGTCCTCCAGACTGACCTCTGATTAACCATTTGGCTTCGGTCCATCACTTTCTATTCTGGACCTCGGTTTCTTACTTATAAAATGAAAGGTCTGAATTAGTTGAGCTCTAAGAGCTGCTTGAACTCCACAGTTTATTCCTTATATATTCAAAACCCAGGATATTTTTACCTAAATTCAGATTTCTGGCTTCTGATGAGAAAATCTGACGACAGGGGCCCGTGTCCCTGCAGAGCAGTGGCTGGCGGTTTAGGTGAACGGTGTGCCCATTACCTGGCCCAAAGCCCCATCACTACTTATGGCCTGGCTCTCGGCCAGCTCTGCTCCTGTGTGCCCCCGGCCTCAACCCTGAGGCTTATGTATTTGGAACCTCAGCTTTATGGAGTCAAACTAGGGTTAGTGAGGAGAAGTTATAGAAAGCAGACTTGCTTTAGTAAAGGGAGAAGAACTCATAAAGTTAGAACTGTTGAGAGATGGAAGAGGTTTTCTTGGGAGGTGAAGCTTTCTCTTGCATTCAGATGGAAACTGATCACAGGATTTATGCCCAGAGTTCTGATGGGTGATGATGGAAGGGTCTTCCCAAGCCTGAGAGCTTGTGATTCTCTATCGTTTAAATATTTAAAAAACATTTCTTAACAACAGCCTTGGTTTCCATTCCATTTCCCTCTTAAGATACATATAGAAAACTTATTTATGCTTGGTCTTAATCTCCCAGGACAAAGCAATATCACCCGCCTCACTTAGTATTTGTTTATTTATTTGGTGCTAAACTGTGCCTTTTCACCTGGCTCTCTACTGGCAGGCAGATATCTAATAGCCAAGAACTCCAGACTCTTGTCATTAAAAGCCATAATTCAACATCAGTGTTAAATAACATTATTGGTAATGTAAGTCAGTATGGTCTGGGGACTTCCCTGGTGGCGCAGTGGTTAAGAATCCGCCTGCCAATGCAGGGGACACGGGTTCGAGCCCTGGTCTGGGAAGATCCCACATGCCACGGAGCAACGAAGCCCGTGAGCCACAACTACTGAGCCTGCGCTCTAGAGCCCGCGAGCCACAGCTACTGAAGTCCGCACGCCTAGAGCTTGTGCTGCACAACAAGAGGAGCCACCGCAATGAGAAGCCTGCGCACCGCAACAGAGTAGCCCCCGCTCGCCGCAACTAGAGAAAGCCTGCGCGCAGCAATAAAGATCTAACGCAGCAAAACAACAACAACAACAACAACAAGATACTGTATGGTTTGTTTACTCATTTCACGTCATAGAAATACGTATCTGGGGATTTGGAAGGAATCCTCCCTTTATCTTCTGATCTTTAGTAAGAATCCCATCCTCATCTCTCCTGATGGCTCTGTTCTTAAAAATCCCCTGGCTTCTCAAAAAGGAAGGAATTTTATGACCATGAAATCAGGAAAGATTCAAAAAGAACCCAGGACTCTATAACTTATTCTTTTAGTTTTTTAGAAAGGACTGATTATGTTTCCAGTGCAATATTAATTTGTTTAGAAACCAGTCTCAACTTTTTAAAAGGAAGACCTTGACCATTATTGTTGCATTTTTGGATATGAAACTTGGTATATAAAGAACTTAATATTTTGATAGCCCCTGAAAGTCTTCCGTTTATCCCCAGAAGAGATACTTCATTTTGTATGTACTCAAAGGAGGACCTTCACTTATTACTGAGTGACTGAAGTGATGCTGAAATTCTGTGTATTTGATCATGTGAGTTGAGAGGTGCTAAATTTGAGTTAACCTGAATAGGATTTGACTTTCATTTTATCTCAGCTCTGGAGGATTTTGTGGTAATATAAAACCCAGAGAAATAAGGCTGCCTTGTGCTGTGTGATTTTTCTTCTACGAAGCTGCAATTATGGTGGTTCTATTAAATCGAAACCTTGTCTATAGGTGTACTATAATCTTTTATTTTAAACTTTGAGGGCTTAATCACTTGGCAGTTTAACTTGTGGCGGGATAAGTGTGCTTTATAGATTGAAGTAAAAATATTAATGACTAGTATTAGATCTAGTTCTTTTATTTTTCTATATGAGAGGAAAATTTTCTTTTACTGCTTCAAAAGCATTGGTTATAAATTGGTTTCTACCAGTATCATGTTTTTTTAAAAATCTCGTCTATTCCATGAAATAGTGGTATTTAGAAAATCTGTTTCGGTAGAAATAAGCATCATTTGTCATAAAATTAAAGCTTATGTATCAGATTGTTAGGCTTTTCCATATTCAATGTATGGACATATATTTCATGATATAGATTTGAAAAAAGAAAGTATTTTTGCATTAAATGTATGGCTTATTCATGTTCTTTCCAGGCAAAGATATATTAGGTGAGATCATATATTAGGTAAGATCCAGGAAGTGTTTTCTTTCTTAACCAGTTCAGCCTCTTATCTCTCCATCATAAATAGTTTTTTACACACACAGTCCATGTAAGCGCTATTGAAAAGGCAAACATTTGAGGTTTTTCAGAGGTATTGTCAGTGAACCTATACAAATGCCTTTTTTTTACCCTTAAGTATTTATTTTCCCTGGTCCCCATTTTCTACAGAAGATGTTCACCTGGCCACTCTGTAACCATGAACTGACTACACCTACATGTAGTTCCAAATGACCCAAAGAATAGCGGAAGAGGAAAGATGTTTTCCCCTTTACTTATCAAGGTGTTTTCTCCTTTATTTACCAAGGTGCCCCACTGGAATGTTCTTTCTCCCAGGTACGAAGGACTGTGCCTCTCTAAGGTCGCTTCTCCGTGACCTCATCACTAAGGCACTCATAGTTACTCTATTTGGATAGCAGCATCCCTCCCCCTTCCCACACCCTACCCCTCTCCCTGCTTCATTTTACTTATCCTTAGCATGTGTCCTCCAACCAGAATGTAAGGGCTACAGGAAGCAAGGCTTTTAGACAGTTTTTGTTCATGGTAAAGTTCCCAAAGACTAGAATGGTCCTTGGTGGAAATGGAAAGCGCTCAGTAAATCTTAAGATCTGTTAAATAAGACTGGAAAGATGGACTACATTAACATGTTAGTCTCTAATTTCATGAAAAAATATTTTATGACACTAAAGTTTTTTTTCTTAGCTTTTGACTTATATAAATGAGGTCAGGGAGATTCTAATTTGAGTCTCTTGTTAAAATAATTGAGTCATTGTGTAGAATATGACATGAAGTGGGGGCCTTGTTCATGCCCTTCAACTCAGGAGAAAAAAGACACACCAGTAACAAGCAGAAGTTATAGGGGATCTGGGGCTTCCCTGGTGGCGCAGTGGTTGGGAGTCCACCTGCCGATGCAGGGGACACAGGTTCGTGCCCCGGTCCAGGAAGATCCCACAGGCCGCGGAGTGGCTGCGCCTGTGAGCCATGGCCGCTGAGGCTGCATGTCCGGAGCCTGTGCTCTGCAACGGGAGAGGCCGCAACGGTGAGAGGCCCGTGTACCGAAAAAAAAAAAAAAAAAGAAGTTACAGGGGATCCAAAAATTTTGTAACCAAATACAATTCTGTGCATATGTTTATTGTCCTGTAGCTTTAATACATATGTGTATAGGTGAGCATATATTTTTAAATGAAAGACATATGCCTTATAGAAAATTTTGAAAATATGGGACATTTAGAAAGGGAGGAAGATAACCTCAATAACTCAACCACTCACCCACTCAACTCTAGTGTTTTGTTCATTCTGTGGTTACATATTTACTTTTACCAAACTGGGAATATATTGCATAGGTTTTTGTAGCTTTTTAAAATTTAAAGGTGCATGTTGAAACTTCCTCAACGTTTCTGTGATGTTTCTACTTTCCCCCTACATAGAAACAGCACTGCTGTAAATGTCTGTATGTGCCTAAAAATCGGTGCATATCCGTGATTACTTTCTTAGATCAAGTTCCTGAATATGGCACTAGTAAGTCAAAAGCTATTCATGTGTAGCTATAGAGCAGGGGTTTTTTGTTTTGTTTTGTTCTGTTTTTTAAGCCCATTTAGTGATGTCTTCAGTTATACGCTCACTCCCTAGTATGGCTGTCCTTTGAAGAAGAAAGAATATCTGTCAGCTGACAGTGCTGTTGCAGGGTCCTGGCACAGCTTTCTGCATCACTTTGCTCCAAGCTAGATTAGTTTGGCAGCCGGGGCAGGACACAGAAGGTGGAGAATCAAAAGAGGAAAAAAGCCTCAATGATAGAATCATCAGGATTGCAATTGGTGAAACCCCCGCTGTTCCCTTCGATTCTTCTGTGTCTTGGGGATGTTCAGTGCAAATTGAACAAG
This sequence comes from Physeter macrocephalus, assembly GCF_002837175.3. NCBI lineage: Eukaryota > Metazoa > Chordata > Mammalia > Artiodactyla > Physeteridae > Physeter > Physeter macrocephalus. The sequence goes on along the minus strand of NC_041220.1, from coordinate 24,384,050 downwards.
GAATTAGGAAACTTGGGTTTCAGTTGTGGTTCTGCCTCAAATCGGCTTTACCGTTGGCAAGTCACTTCCCCCCTCTGGGTCTCTTTCATTTGGTTTTCTTTCATTTCAAAATGATAAGCAGGAGGCCCCTGGAGGGGAACTTGGTTTAGATCAGTGCTTCTCCAACCCAGTCGCACATGAGAGTCATCTGGGGAGTTGAAAAATGACAGACTCCCAGGTCCCACCTGCAGAGATTCTGATTTGCCTGGTGGTGGGAGGGCACTCTCCAGATGATTCTGATGTGCTGCCGGGATTGACGGCCACCACACTGGGTGAACCCAGAGGCTTCCTCTGGTTCTTCTATCCCGTGGTTCTTTAGTCATTTAAGAAGTAGTACTTTTTCCTTTGACCATATCAAAATCCTACATGAAAAGAAAGACGTGTAAAATGTGTTAATTGTAACGATTAAAACTGATAGTATGTGCAGTTAAGTATTACCTCAAGACATGAATTACTGACTCACTAATAATCACCAGATTTTGGAGACCAGCACGAAGACAAACAAATGGCAGACACAGCAAGTGGAGGAAAGCACACAAACTTCTGTCAAACAGTCAAAGAGTACAATAATGAGTCAGAAATGACTAGACATTTTAATTACATTTAATTTGTTGGGTGAAATTTTCACTGATAGGCTAAATGCTCGTTATCTTGATTGTAGGCCTCTGGCAGAAGAGGTAGCAATACGTGGTATTTTTCCCAAGCAGGGAGGACCCCGTTTTGCTCATCAACGTTGTCATTACCCAGTTTGGGGGGCAGTAAAGGGCGGTGGTGAAAAAGGTGATTCTGGTACCCAATTGTCCTGAGTCAATTGCCAGGGAAACATAAAGCAGCGTGGGGCTCAAGATAGAAGTTTGACGTCCCTGAGTTGGTAAGAGTGAGATTCCACCATTCCAGAATGTGAGCACAGTGTTATAGGTGCTGCCAAAACTGGGCTCGTGCTGGGCAGAGAGGGCCCGGGAGCTCAGGAACCATGTGATTCACCTAAGCCTCCACCTGTGAAATGAGCCTCCTGGGTCCCTATCGCAGCTGGCATGAGCTCTTACACTGCATGATGCAGCAAAGGGGCAGCTCTGAGCATCGAATATATGTTCACTCTATTGTCAGAAGAAACATATTCCGAACCGGACTACATCTTGCCAGCTTTATTATCACCCACTGGGTCCTGGCCATCATCATCTCTGCCCGGACTCCTGCCATCACCTCCAGCCACTGTCCAGCTCCCATTCCTGCCCCTGCAATCTGTTCCCCGTAGAGCAGATAGAACGAACTTAAAAAAAATAATAATAATAATAATCATGGGCTTCCCTGGTGGCGCAGTGGTTGAGAGTCCGCCTGCCGAGGCAGGGGACGCGGGTTCGTGCCCCGGTCCGGGAGGATCCCACATGCCGCGGAGCGGCTGGGCCCGTGAGCCATGGCCGCTGAGCCTGCGCGTCCGGAGCCTGTGCTCCGCAACGGGAGAGGCC
>NC_041220.1:24370841-24382424 GCF_002837175.3 Physeter macrocephalus | reverse complement strand
AAAAAAAAAAAAAAAAAATCAAAGGACATCACTCCTCTGCTTACATCTTCCAGGGGCTTCTCATCATACGTTGGACCGAGTCAGAGTTCTTACTGTAGCCCCCAGGGTGTGACCTGATTTGGCCCCTGCATTCTGTCCACCTCTTTTCCAACCATACTTCCTCTCACCTTCCTACAGAACCTCTTTTCTCCTTGCTGGTCCTCAAATACACCAAACTTGCTGCTACCTCAGGCCCTTTGGAACCCTCTTCCCCCCAACTTTTTGGATAGAATTATTATTCACACAGCAGATATCTCTTTATGCATTTGAAATATGTGAGAATGACTCCCAAACAAGACTATCTGGTAGACATTTATCTATTTCTCCCTTATTTTTAATTATTTTATTTTATTTTATTTTATTATTTTTTTTACGGTACGTGGGCCTCTCACTGTTGTGGCCTCTCCCGTTGCGGAGCATAGGCTCAGGACGTGCAGGCTCAGCAGCCATGGCTCACGGGCCCAGCCGCTCCGCGGCATGTGGGATCCTCCCGGACCGGGGCACGAACCCGTGTCCCCTGCCTCGGCAGGCGGACTCTCAACCACTGCGCCACCAGGGAAGCCCTATTTCTCCCTTATTTAACCAACTCATTTTGAAAATTCAGCTTGCTTCTATGCCTCCTGTACCCTGAGGAGAATATCTTCCAACAAAAGGTAATTATAAAATCATGAGGTTTTATTACTTTTGTGAACAGGGAGAGTTACCAGGCACCACCCTCCGTTTTTGCAGATTTCCCTCAGATACTCACCCGGCTCAGCCCTCCACGGCGTTGGTGACTCTGCTCAGTCACCCCTTCGCCAGAGTTTTCCCTGGCCACGTTAAAAACTTCATCTGCTACTTACTCTCTCTTCCCTCACCCTCCTTTATTTTTCTTCATACTATCACTACTTGAAATCGTTATATTACATCTTTCATTAATTGACTTGCTTACTGTCTGTCACCCCTATGAAAATGTAAGCTCCACAAGGACAAGGTTCTTGTCTTGTCAACAGCTGTATTCTGAGAGCCTGGCACTCGGTAAATATCTATTGAAAGTATGAATGGATTAGTGAGTGATAGAATACGAACCCATCCGCAGTTGTCAGGTGCATCACTCACTTGACAGATGGAGTAATGCCTTTATATTCCATACTTTTTATTTGCCTTATGTTGAAGGCAACATTTAATGTGAGGGATTACAGACTTCATTTCTTCTCCTGTGCACAGCAGAGCGATTCTTGCTGGGCCTGTGCTGAGGGATTCATCTACTTTCTAACCCAAACTTGACCCTTGATAGTCGTTATGTCCCGAGATCTTTTCCTGTTCTCCTACCAGTGTTTCTGAGACCTAGCTGCCTACTCCCCAGGACCTACAAGCAAGTGCGTCTCTGTTCTGAGGACTTTTGCTTTGGAGGTTCTGCAAGGGGACTTTTACAGATAATAGAATAGAAATGTCCTTTGGAGTCAGCTGTTATCAAACACAGAAAGCAATCTGAAAGAAGTAGCTGGACATACATAGTGCTGCCTGATGTTTTTAGGGAGATGGGCATCTGGTAGACCTGATACTCCATGGGGACCCAAGTGTTACTTTAGAAGGAAATCTTAGAGGTTGATCGTAAACCTTACCTGTATAGTTTAAGATGAATCTGTCTCTGTAAATAGCAAATGACCGGTGAGATATGCCAAATTGTGACCTTTTGGGCAATGAGAGAACTGTAAGAGAAAGCTCAAGTTTTCTGTGAAGTCAGAATAAGAGGCATTGGTTACAACCGTTGTTTGTTAAAGCAGTTGATGTTTGCTCTGGAATGAATTTAATCTCTTATATACTTGCATGCCTTTACTTTTTAGCCCTGAAAAACTACATGCATGGAGAGTTTGAAGCAATTAGGTGATATTATCCGTATCAGTTTGAGCTTATTTCTATGGAAAGTACATCTACTGTATCATTACTTTGTTCTTTCTTCCTTTCCTAAATGCATTTATTACATGAAATGGATTCCACTTCACAGAGATTAATTCCTTACCTGGCTGTCCCTCCTGCTAGACTGTGAGCTTCCTGAGGGAAGGTGCTGTCTGCACCCAGCCCCTTACACTGGGAACTAGCACCAGTGTCTTGAATGATTCTCCTAATTGTTCTGCTTAATCATGACCATCTGGATGCCATTCACTCGGTGGGAGGTACCGGGAGTTTAGACCAAATGTTTCAAGGAACTAATCAGCATCTCTAAGGCTCACCTTGCAAACACTAGACCAGTGCAGGAGAGGTCAGTGTTCCTCTCAAACAGGGCTATGCTCAGAAAAGTCATGAAGTGATGCCTTATTACAATCCAGGGTCTGCAGATTAAAAAGTCATTAGTCTCTTCTGTCTTCTTGACCTCTGGGACTATCTTGAAAAGCCATTCACCTGGGCTTCCCTGGTGGCGCAGTGGTTGAGAATCTTCCTGCTAACGCAGGGGACACGGGTTCGAGCCCTGGTCTGGGAGGATCCCACATGCCGCGGAGCAGCTGGGCCGTGAGCCACAACTACTGAGCCTGCGCGTCTGGATCCTGTGCTCCGCAACAAGAGAGGCCGCGACAGTGAGAGGCCCGCGCACCGCGATGAAGAGTGGCCCCCACTCGCTGCAACTAGAGAAAGCCCTCGCACAGAAGCAAAGACCCAACACAGCCAAAAATAATAAATAAATACATAAATAAAAATTTTTAAAAAAAGGGGAAATTTAGGAATTACTAGATTGATATATTCTTCTGATCATCCTCTGCAGTGTTAGTGAAGTCTCCTATTCTACCCACATTGACGTAGTTCTTGTTACTTTTATCATTTATCTGTCCTTGTATTCATTCAATTAATATTCATCAAATATTCATGGTTTCTGCTATGAATTCAGCACTGAGCTTGGCACCAAAGATACAAAAACAGATGAGGTTTTGAAGGGCAAAAACAAATGAATGGTCTCTTCTTTTATGGATCTTATGGGTTAGAAGGAAGAAATAAATATTAACTAATGACCCAGAAATAAATACATCAAGAAAGAAAATTTGTCCTACCATGTGTACAAATGTGGTAGCCAGATTGAGCTGGGTCGGGTCCAAATCACACATCTTCCCCTTCCTAGTTTTATCATCATGGGCAAGACACTGAAACTCACTGAACATCAGTTTCCGTATCTCTATTTTTAAATTATTTATTTATTGTATACCCGGGAAGATCGCACATGCCGCGGAGCGGCTGGGCCCGTGAGCCGTGGCCGCTGGGCCTGCGCGTCCGGAGCCGGTGCTCCGCAACGGGAGGGGCCGCAACGGTGAGAGGCCCGCGTACCGCAAAACAAAAAAACAAAACAAAAAAAGAAGTCAAAAAAAAAAAAAAAACCATTCACCTAATTAAAACTCGATCCTTTAAAATTAGGAAGTCTTACTCTCTTTGGTAAAACTAAATGAGTCGTAATTTGGCTTGCTGCTGTCTGAAACTAATCAATGTTCTTTTCTATTGAGGTACTATATTAAGTAAATCTTAGTGTCTTACTCATAAAAAGACTTTTGTGTTTCATTAACTTAGAGTGTGAAAAATACATTACATTGTAGGTAAGAAGAGACCAAGCCATTTTCTTTAGAGAAGCTAATTAGAACTCATTTTGAACCACGGCATAACCATGAGCTCGCTCGCTATTTTTATATTTAGTCTTTGAAAAGGTGGCACATAATTACTAGCGTACAGTTTGTGCATTCCAGAATAAGTTATATTTTTGGCATTAAAATGAAATTTATGAGTAGCTTAAGATACTGGAACAGCACATGCTGTCACTGGTGTGTTAAAATAATTGCTGTTCATTGACTCATGCAAATATATTCTTCTGTGTTTCCTGTTTGCAGTTTGTCACTTTCACCACCAGAACAATTTAAGTAAGAAAACAGAAAAACAGCTCAAACTTTGGCCCTTGATTGATTTTTGGTAACTGAGATGGGACATTTTTTTAAAGGAGCAATAATCCCAAAATAGGCCATTACCTTGCCTGGCCTCTTTGGTAACCACCATGTTGCTAAAAAAGATGTGTTTGTCACTTAGGTTGACTGACTGGGGCAGGGGGGGTGGTCACTGTCACCGAGCATTCAGCCCACTGTCCTATGCTTCTGGGTGACTCTCAGCCCAGATTCCTCCCATCTTTTTCAGAGGAGTGGGCATTTCTGGTGAAGCAGACGCACTGCCCTTCTGGAGCCAGCAGCCAGTTTGCATAAGGTTATCTCAACACCAAGTAGCGAGCCATCTATAAGCGTACAGTGTTGGCCATTATTTAACACGCTGCCGGCTGAGAAAAACCCAAGGTATGAGAAAAACCCGAGATCATCCCAAACCTAAGTTGTCAAGGTCACAGGACAAAAGGATTCAAATGCAGTGAATGTGACCTGACCCTTTCCACCTGCCAGTGCCTTGGTGTCTAGCAGCTCAGTGATGGACAAAGTCAGACCATGCCTTGGTATTCATGAGCCTAGGGCCAGACAGTGGTCCTGACACTAGTTCCCCGGGGACCGGGGCCTGTGGAGCTTTGACAAAAGAGCTTCAAGGGAGATGGCTGGACGCTAGCTGGGGAGCCTTCAGCGGCCACTGTGTGAGGGTCACGTGGCTGTTCTAAGTAGCCACTGAACTCGCTGTCTCCCATGCCCTGTCTTCTCCTTCCATAGGAGACCACTGAGGAAAATTCTCTTTTTGAATAAGCCAAGACATCCTTTCTGCAAGTCACCTCTTCTGGTTCCAGGCCCATATGTTAAATTTATCACCTTGTTCATTAGAGGAACTCAGCAAATCTTTGCTGGATTGAATAAATATTAGAAAGAGGAGGACCAACACTCGTTCTGAGCACACAAGGCTCTAAGCACTGCATTAGGTGTCTTTCGTATTTCACTCCATTTATACACCCTCTGAGTTGGGAACCTGCCCAGAGTCACAGATGGACAAAAGCAAAGCTGATATTTTAATCCAGATCTATATCACTTTCAACTATATTGGGAGGCGTGTAGGATTTCTTTGACTTTCTACTAATTTTTATGTTTCAATGTATTTTTTTAATGAGGGAGGAACAAAAAGAAACTCCTTTAAAGATAATCTGTCTGAAAACATTGTTTCCCATAAATATTAGGTAACTTATTGTTTACCATTGTTATTAAAGTGTGTATTTGCAGCAATGCAATTCTTTCATTGCATGAGAAATATTTCTTACGGACATATAAGGTACAAACTGCTGTGGATTTAATTCACAAGTCAAACCTTGTGCTCTGTGGATATGGTAATGTCTTTGGTTATATTAAAGTCCTTGTCTGAATATTTTGGCTTAAAGATAGTTATAGTTCTCAGACTGACTAATTCCCATTAGTTAAAAATGCTGATGTTCTTAGAGAGTTGAGTCAGGTCCCTATCTGCTAATGCTATTGAAGTAAATGGGTCTATGCAGATTTCTACCACTAAATGTTACTTTGAGGTCTATAAATAAATCACTTCCTTTACATTTATCCTACTGTGATTTTTCCTAAATTTGTAATTACTATGAATATTTGCAAACCAGTATAAATCCCATTTACCTGAAAGCTATTTTAAGGTCAAAATAAAAGGATAACCCTGTTACTGTCACTCTGGGAATTTAAAAAATGTGTGTGTATACATGTACGTATAGTATATAGTTTAGAATTTTAATTGGGCTTGGATGATGCCTGATTCACATAATCCCAGAGCAGTTTTGTTTGCTCATTAAATTGCTACCCCCTTGATTTTAAATAAGATTTTCTTTCATTGCGTTTGTGATTCTTCATGCTTGGTAATTCGTCTATTTTTAGTGTGCCCTTTGGTTGCTTATTTTAACATAAATCCTAGTATTTTCACTTGTATGATTCCTATTAGTAAGTATTCCTTAAAATTTTTTTCTTAACGTACATATACTGTTTGACCATCTGCACAAATCTCCCCAGGCAAGCTGGCCCAGAAGGCCCTTGCAATGTGAACTTATGTCTGCCTGTAGACCAATGGATTTATAATTTTTTCTCTCTGTATTATCAAAATGACCCAGATACTATTTTTTTAATTAACCACGAAACAAAAACAGACTTTTTCTGAAAGATTTTAGAGATCATCAAGTTTAATTATTTTATTTTATTGATTAAAAAGTATGAGTTAGTTATTTTATCAGTGAAAAACACAGAGCCCCGGGCTTCCCTGGTGGCGCAGTGGTTGGGAGTCCGCCTGCTGATGCAGGGGACACCGGTTCGTGCCCCAGTCTGGGTAGATCCCACGTGCCGCGGAGCGGCTGGGCCCGTGAGCCATGGCCGCTGAACCTGTGCTCCGCAACGGGAGAAGCCACAACAGTGAGAGGCCCGCGTACCGCCAAAAAAAAAAAAAAAAAAAAAAAAAAAAAAAAAGCCCCAAGAGTTTATGGCCTTACTGGAGACCACACAGTAGGTGATAAGTACGGTTGGGAAAAAAGTTATCTGTGAAAGATTGAAGGACCACTCCCTCTGGATCAGAATTCTCAGTCATGGCACTGTGGGCATTTTCTGCCCAATAATTCTTTGTTGTCCTGTTGCTATAAATTTATTGAGAATCTTAATGAGAATGCATGTAAAGCATATAGTATAGAACCTGGCACATGGTAAATGCTAAAGACATCATTATTAAATATGACTATTAAATATTGATAATGCACCAGTACATAATTGAAGAACCCCTGTGTAGCTGACAGTGGAGACACATGGTATTTATTGAAATAGAAAACAATATTAAACTAGAAAAAATTTTTTAAGGAAACAATTAAAAAGCATGCTGGTACCAACAAAGATATGTATGTAAGAATTAACCCAGTTGGAGGAACTATGAAGAAGTCTGTCTACCCCAGTAGTTGTAAGCAAATGTACTTTTCAGGTCTGAAGCCGGCGCCAGCCAAGAGCATTGCAGAGATGGGAGCTATATTTGGAGAGAGAGTTTCACACTGTTCCTCCCTGAATGATAGGCTAAAGAGGGAACTGCAGCAACATCCCCGTGAGAGGAGAGCTTCCAAGATTCTCAGAGAGGAGGGAGAGCTGGAGCAAGTTTACACAGTGCGAACCACGCTGATTGTAATAGACAGCAGCATTGATGCGCTAGGATTTGTCAAAAGACAACCAGAGGGTCTGAAAGAACAAAACTGGAGAACTCTCTACCTTTGCCTCGGCCCTGTGTAATGACATTTTAATGATTCGACAAAAGAAAAAATAGATCTATCTAGCTCCCATTTGAATGGATGAATTAATAGCTAGCTAAAATGGTTTGATTTTTTTTCTAGTTTTCTTGGAAATTCTACTTATATGAGAAGGCGGGTAGTATACCATACAGATAAGATCTCCATTTCAAGGAGTCCATATGGCGTGGGTGTGTAGTTAGGAAATGATGGACCTCAGGACCACTTGCATGTATCATCGTCACCCAAGCATCATTAAGTACAAAAGGAAAGCAGTGTTTGTCAAGAATGCATTGTGGGTCAGGCATTGTACTAGCCTGTCACATCATTATTTAGATCGGCCGTATGGGTTAGTGGTTAGAGCCAGACTAAAACCAGACCACCCAGACTCACATCCCAGCTCTGCCTCATAATAGCTTTGCTACGTGGGTCAAGTTAACCAACCTCCCTGTTTCAGTTTTCTTGTATGTAAAGTGGGAATAATAGGACCTATTTCATGGGGCTCTTGAGAGAATTAATGGGATAATATATGTAAAGTATACATGTAAGAAGTGCTATAAAAGGCATTTTATAATTAGCATTTTATAATTTTATGATGCTAATAAGAAAGCAAAGTAATACATGGTGCTAGGATTCACGCCTATTTTAATCAAAAGCCTATGCTTTTTTTTTCTATAACATAGTGAGTGCTTCTACATGCTAATACTTAATGTGATCTGTACAGCATAATGATATTAAATTGAAGTCACCCTTGATTTCTAGGAACACAGTGCTAAGATATGTAAAGTACCTATTTTTCATTACTTATATCCATCCCCAATTTAGGCACTGGCTATAGAATCTCTTAACCTTTGATATATCTAGGTGAAAGAATAGACATTAAAAGATTATACTCTTGGATTATACTTAATATATTTCTCTATATTTGAAATACAGAGAAATAGTACTTCCCTCAACTTGATTTCATTTATTCTTGTAATAGTACTTCATAGATAGAAAAGATACTATTATCTCAGCCTACAGATGAAGCTCAAAGTTTGAGTCCTAGCCAAGGTAGGACTGAAATTCACATCTTCTCTTAATTCAAGAGCGTTTTTCACTGTGTTCACATATTTACTTAGCAGTTGTTAATTGAGCACCTGCTATGCACAGGTCTATTAAATCCTGGCTATACAAAGAGCAAGGTACCTTTTTTTTTTTTTTCCTAAAACAGGTTACCATCTAGCAGACAAGAAGGGTATAGTCCATGTGTGATATTATTAGTGTGAACAAAGTGCTATAGGAACACCCAGGAGTGATTGAGTGGGCCTGGAGATTTGAAGAAGTCTTTTTAGAGGAGGTGACATTTTAAAGTAACCAGAGTTGTGAGAAAAGTAGGAGATGGGGACACTGTAAGCAGAGGAAACCGTTTGATTGTTGAGAGAAGGTGAGTGGGCCTGAGTGACAAACAGGTGGATTGTATGGTGAGATGAGACCAAAACATATTATAGCTTGAGATGGGAAGGATACTAGGTAGTTGGACATTTTCCTGTAGGTGATAGGAAACCATGAAAGGTTTTTAAGCAAATATTGTCAGAGCTCTCTTTGACAAAATCATCATCCTAACTCTGATGAGGAATGTGTATAGGAGACATTGGCTTTAGAGAATGTAATTATGAAGCTGATAACAATAGTCTAGAGATTTCAGAAACAATTTTGAGAAACTGATGTCTGACTGAGGGTGGACTCAAAAATGACAGTTTTGGATGGGTGAATGATGAACGACATTATGAAAAAGAATACAAGAAAAAGAAGAGGTTTGGAAGGAAAGCGTGGATTCAGTGTTGGGCACGTTGTGTTTGAGATCATTGAGGCCGGACACATAGATGTTGGCGCCACTAATATAGCCCTGAGGGTTGAAACTGTGAGGCTGGATGGAACCAACACCGGAGGAGGTGTCAGGTGAGGCTACAGAACAGAGGGTGAGGGTGGGAGGGCAGCATTTGGGAGGTAGTAGTGGAAAGGAGCTTTTTGGTTACAAGAAAGCCAAAATAAAACTATGGAAACCTAGGAATGAAAGAATTTCTGTCAAGAGGTACATAATGCCACTTGTTGCCAAGAGGTCAAAAGGCTGAGGCTATGGGATTTGATGTGTGATGATGCAGTTGGACCTGATGATGTCAAAAATCCCATCCAGTTAACATGTTGGGCCTTAATTAGGGAGTTTGCTCTAGATTCACTCAAGGGCAAATAATAACTTTAGGTAAATTGGCCAATCTGAAGAAATCCTTTAATTTACAAAACCATTACCAGAAGTCTTTTCCTGCGTATGGGTGTGAATTTGGTACTGCCATTTCTAATCCTGGAACTTCAATCTCCAGAAAGAAATTTGTTAATGGTTGGATTGTATAGAATATATAGAATTCAGAAGACTCTAAATTTAACTTCTAAACAGTAGGTGTACAGGGTTGGGATTATAAAAATGAGGGCAGTGCATAGTCATCATATTAGTATTTGGATTCCAAATCATGATGGGGATAAATAATGTCTGGAGTAAAGAAGTGTAGGGGTGTGTGTGTGTGTGTGTGTGTGTGTGTGTGTGTGTGTGTGTGTGTGTGTGTGTGAAAGGGAGAGAGAGAGAAAATAGATCACTATGATAGTGCTGGCAGTGCCTAGGTTTGTATTTTGGTCTTACTGGAATGACTTCAACTTAGATATCCTTTCCAAACTCACAGACTCATACTTTAGAATCTTCATCATTTGAATGATCACTGTTCATGCCATTGCAAATACTGGCATTTCAGCAACAATTACTTTTTTTTTGCGCGCGAAGAGGTTGACAATTTGGGCTCCTCTTGTGTGTGCAACCAGTTTGGATTTGGGACATTGATAGAATCATCAAATTATTGTTGTTATTGTGTAGAGTATCATTTGTCGAAGGCTTCAGAGAGGGGGAAGCAATGTTCTGCCCAAGCTTGAACATACCATTCTTAATGGATAAAGAGATCTAAAGGCAAAATCTAGTCATTGGAACCTTGCAATCTTTTAATTAACTCCCCCCACCCCGCCCCCATCGCGCTTTAAGAATGGAAACATTTCAGAGCTCTTCTGCTGCGGAGTTGCTACTCAGCTCTGGCTGCCATTACCTTTGTTGGAGATGATGCAAAACAGATAGAAGACAAAGGTTTCTGCCCTGAGAACTTTGCGGGGTGATGGTGTTGGTGTGAGCAGTCAGAAAGATGGCTTTTGTGGTTATGCTTGCAGCCCATGTAATAAGGATGAGCAGATCCTTATCTGGATGTTTATTGGTGACCTCTGACCTGAATTGCAGGAGTCTCTGTTCTCTTTGTGCTCCGAGCAGCAGCTGCCAACATTCTCCACTGGATTCAGAATTGAGCCAATTAGATGACGTGCACAGACCAAGAAAACTTGCCCTTCACTGCCTTCCCCCTATGCCCCTCAGCCTCATCACCTCTTGCTTCCCTTTACAATCCCTGATCAGAACAAACACACTGTCTCCATCGAGTATTTCCCTATTGCAGTGTAACCTTGTTAAATTATTACAGGTTTATTCAGAACTGAAGTAAAACACTACTTTTTCTGCCTGCAATCTTACTGCCTTATCCTTTAATAAAAATTAAATGAATGTCCACAGACCTTTGGAATTTTCTATAAAAGGAATCATTCTAGCACCTAAGGGAAAAGAACTTGATATCTAAAACTTCCACATCAGTGTTTCTGAGCTTTCCTATAAATAGATCAATTTAATTATATTTCCACTTGTCTCATTAACCTTTTATATTCTTTTTCTAGTTCCAGTTTAAAAATAAATTTAGGAGGCTGTGAAACAGAAGGGGAAACTATTACACTTCACTGCACGTAGTATGGGTAGCTATTATTTTGCAAAACTTGTGTTTTATTACGTATCCATGTGTGTGTGTGAAAGGGCACAGTGGATTTAAAAGCCACAGTCTTAGATAATATCCCAGTGATTCACCATGGTTTTTCCTCTACTCTGTAAAAATGCCTGCCATGTCCAGCCTTATGAACCTGTGTAATGTCCCCTGTACCCGACAGTCCCAGGGCAGGCTGATACCCACTGCCGCCAGGAGGTTTGGTAACAGAAGGTCGCACAGAAGGGCTTCTAGGTAAAGGAGAGTCTGCCCAACTCAGAGGCTAGTCTTTCCTGAACTGAAACCGGGAAGCTCTCTAACACTCTCTCTCAATTGTGCAGAGGTGTTTACGGTTTTCATCAGAGGCAGAGGGCTGTGTGTTCATGCTGGAGAAGGGTCTCTAGCAATTTTTTTTTTTTTTTTTGCGGTACGTGGGCCTCTCACTGTTGTGGCCTCTCCCGTTGCGGAGCACAGGCTCCGGACGCGCAGGCTCAGCGGCCA